>NC_056523.1:123328394-123341608 GCF_019175285.1 Sceloporus undulatus | reverse complement strand
TATTATTATTATTATTATTATTATTATTATTATTATTATTATTATTATTATGCTGCCTTTCTTTTGATTGCTGAATGCATCCTTGAAACTAAACAAATAAGACAACATTTCCATGCCCGGCAACCCTGTGGTTGCTTGGCCACCCATTTTATTACTAATGGGGTATACTTTTCTTTCCCAAAATGCATGTGTGGGGTCTTTTTCTGGGGATAAAAGTTTTCTAGTGTGACTAGAGGGCCACTTGTTTGCCTGCTCAAAAAGGAAAGGGAAGTAGTTGGAAGGGAGCCTTCTTTGGTTTTCCTTTAATCTGAATGATCCAGACACTTTGAGCTCCCTCACTTTTGGTACATAAGGAGGTACTCTGAGTACTTGCCACCTTGAAAGAAGATGGGAAGAGTGGACCGCTTCCACAAGAACTACTATATAGAAGACGTTTAGCCTAAGAGAATGTAGTGCTCAGTCTCAAGGTGTGCTCTTTCAGAAGGGTTCTGCAGAACTGTAATGGTAAGTAACCTTCATTCCTAGCAATGCCTCTACCATTGACTTGTGGAAGTCCCTATTCCAGGATATGCCTCAATTTCCCTCTTGCATTCACCTCCTAGAAGAGGAGCACCAATTTTGTTTATGTTGGAAGCTATTTTCAAGCTCCCATGGAGCCACATCTGACCAGGAGGTTTTGGAATACTAGTTATGAATGGACCAATGTGCTGAGAGGGTGGGTGAAGTTGGATAAGAGAAGGGAGTAGAAGTGGGAGGAGGGTCGGCTAGGTGACTCCTTCCCAAGGGCCATGTCTGATATATAATGACTGTGTCTCTTGTCTTATCTTCTTTCCATGCTGTCTCTTTATACTGTTCTATTTTGGCGCAACACCCTCTGAAAATGTCAACCAATCAAAATGCACTATGAAAAATCCATCTGTCCATCCATGAACTGGTCTGTGTGTCCATGCCAATGAATACTTCCGAACTTCCCTACCCTGCTCCCTCTCCCATCACCAAAAATGAAATCACTACCTTCTGCCTTTCTCCATTTACTGGTTGGAACGCAACTTATGGTATTAAAACACCCACCCTTCCCTGACCTCTGATCCTCTCCATCTCAACATTTGCACCTAGGATCCGGTTGGTTTACTTTCTGAAGCCTAAGTGCCTTAGAGTTGTGAAAAGCATCTTCTTGGCACATTGCATGATCTGACCTTTTAAGCCAAAGATGCCTGTTTATTGTAGCTTGCTGCTTCCATCCACCACCACCCCCCAGCCCCACTTAATGTTAATTGTTTTCTCTTGTTTGGATTGACATTTTGTCTCCAGAAACTCCCTAGGAAGGTGCAGTTGAGGAATATTGCAGTTTTGGTAGTGGCAGACTTTAAAATAGCCTTTCTGAACCCAGTTTCATCCAGCTGTGTTAGACTACAGTACCCATCGTCCCCAGCAATCATGAATATGGATTGGTTGCAGTAATGTGTTTATAGTCTAAAATGTCTAAAAGTCACCAAGAACATTTGAGGGCCCTGTTTAGCTTAGTGTGAGGTCTTCAGAGGGAAGAATGAGGCTTCTGAGAGGATGCCTGGATCGACAGAAAGCTGCGTCTGTGCATGGAGAAATGGCTTACAGTTGTAGATGCCATAAAGCAGGCTTTTTACAAATTGCTTCTTAGCTATCCAAGCATGTTTCCCTTCTCAGTATCTGAGAACTCCACAAAGAGCTTGGAGCATGGGTAGGCCCAAGAAAAGACAGGGAAAGGAAGGCCATAGGAAAAATTTCAGATTCTGTTCCAGGTCCATTGTCAACCATTATGCAGGCCATTGTGCTAGGATCATATGCAGGTGAGACACAAGTGGGGAAAAATGTGGAACAAAATATCAAGAAATCTGAAAGGCAGAAACCCAAGAGAAATGGGTGATGTGGAGTCATGGAGTTGAAGACAAGAACCAAGAAGAATGTAGGTCTGGTGTTAAGTCTTTTTGGCAAAATGAAAGTGGGCAAACAGGAGATTGGAAGACTGGAAAATGGGACCCAAGAGAAGGGAATCTGGCAGAGGATTTGGCCCATTAATTGCTGTCTGCTGCTGTGACAGCAGTGTAATCTGGAAAAAGTAATGACCAATGAGGGTCAAAAATCAAGGGCAATCTGGAAATATACATATTGATTTAGACTAAAGACCTCGAGTTGTTTGGTTGAAGGATACTATGTGATAGTAGCCGTAAGACGTGTTTAGAAAGTAATGTTAGGCACAGACATCAGAATATAGCAAAAGCTGGCTATTGGAAGAAAACATATGACATGCTGCACCACTCTCAGTGGCCAGAGGGGGCACAGCTAAATAGGGGTGGTGGTTTCCCTCCCTGGCTCTCTGCCTCTGCATGCATGCCTTCTTTCTGTTCGTCCTGCATGAACAGAGTATTGTAGCATGATAAACTAGTTTCATCCCATTGTATGCTGTTATACATCCACTGCCATCATGCATGTTCACTGAAACTCCAATTATATGGGCCAGCCTTTTAGGAGGGTTGGAGAGGGATGTGCTTATAGCTTCTGGGAAACACACACATATATACACAGTGAACATATGATAACTAAATTCTTTTGTAATTAGGCAATAGAGCCTATTACAAGACAATTGTTGACTGCAAGATCTGATGTTTTATGATGTCCACAGTATAAGTTGCATGAGAACACTTCAGTCTTTGTTTTGTAATTATAGAGCAAGATGTACTGCATGTTCAGTATACGTTGAACACTCACACTAGTCTCTTGGCATGTGTAGTGTCTGAGTCTCTTTCTTTCTTTCTTTCTTTCTTTCTTTCTTGTGCAGTTTTATTGGGTGTTTACTGTATGAGAGGCTCCGTAGCTTAGGCAGTTACATGACCCTCATGGCAGGTGTCTGTGCAGCTGCATTCATTTCCTGTGGTGTGCGTTACATACATGCCCCAGAACACCAGTCACAGTGGTGTTCAACTATGTTTAATCAGATCACATGAGGACAGATAAGAGAATTCTTTGGTTTTGTTAGAGTTAGCCAGGTTGCCCCTTTTAAACTAGCTTGAACATGTAGAATGAGAAGTCAAGAGCCTAATTCCAGTTTTAGTAACCCAGGAACCAGCAAGAATCCATGATGCAAAAATGAACCAGTTACTGAAATCATCCAAAGTGGGAGAAAACCTTTGGTTCCTCAGCAGTGGCTTGTTGCCCAGGGATAGCCTAATTTCATTTATTACATAGAACACCTTTATTTACTGCTTTCTATGCTACTTCCTTCTTCACTGGATCAGTTTTTTTAGAAAGAGTCAGAAGGCTTCTTTTGGCATACAATGATATAATTATAAGAAATACATGCACACAATTACGTATATCAGCCAAGCTGAAGTGAGATAACTCAGAAACTGCAGCAAACAAACTTTAGGACTTTGGGCATCTGCAGTTCTCAATAGTTGTGGCTTCTGGCCATGCAACAGTTATGAAGTAAGAAATATATACCACACTACAAATTATTTCCCATGATCCCAGAAGCTTATATGCCATTTTCTTTGAAGGAGACACATAAAAATGCATCTTGGTAAACCCATCAGGAATATATGATTTCCTATATTGCTAGAAGTAAAAAAAAATTGATTTTTCTAGCTACAGACAACTTGATAGCGATCATACCTTCAAGATCTTGGGATGTGGCCCACCACCTGTTGGATGCAAAGGCCAGATGCATTTTCAGGCCAGAACTTTATACATCTGATTTCAAGTCTCCGGTCATTCCTCAAATGTCCTTCTCTTCCTTATTGGCACTTGTCTTGCTTTCCCTTCTCTCCAGATTTGTGTGTGCGGAACATATGCGATGTGAGGCCACACAATAATGTTCTACCTGCTTGTGTCAAAAAACAACAAAAACAAAACAAATCAGTGCATTTGGTTGTGGGTAATTTCACAAAAAGTCCTGTATTAATAAAGAATCATTGATCTCCCAAGTGGATTATTTTCCAAGGGGAAGGGTAGTCTTAGCATCATGCTTGTCATGCTAATTATCTCCATGTGGGTGATCCCTTTCCCTTTCTTTATTATTCAGTCATTCTTACTGATCTTACTAACCATTGGGGTTGGGGTTGGGGTTGGCTTGGATTGGTTTTCTCACTAATCCCACTGTCTCTTCATTCCCACACTGATCCTGCTCATGCCATTTTGCTTTTCATCTCCCCAGAACAACTTCATCAACTTGAGTTTCCTTAGGCTGTTCCGAGCAGCCCGCCTCATTAAGCTGCTCCGACAAGGCTACACCATCCGCATCCTACTCTGGACCTTTGTCCAATCCTTTAAGGTAATGATCAAGGACACCTAGTTATTCAGCCTGATACTGTTGGAGATTTGAAGTTGGTGGGAGGGAGGACTAGTAGGAGTACTGAAAATTTAGGGGGTAATGTCTAGGGACATCCATCCTCATCAGTTCACATCTCCATTTCTTTACTATCTATTTTTGGTTTGGTCTAATTAAAGTAGTTATTCTACTGTGGATTTTGATTTTGTTGTTTTGATAGCCAGCATGGTGGTCTTTAATTTTAAAAAAAAAAATCATGAGCTCTTTCATGGTGCTGAATTCAAATCATGTTTCATGCACAGTTTTCTATTGTTCACCCTTGTTAGTAGGGAAGGAATCTCAATATAATTTCTGTGTTTGGGTTGGGATATGGAAAGAACTGGAAAAGAGGCAATGCAGCCTACAAGTACTCCTTTTCATTGGACTGGTGGCAGCAGTCAATCTGTAAGATGCAAGGAGTCATATTCCTAGTAAAAGAACTGTGGTAGCATTAACAATATGAAAATTCAAAACAATAAACAACATCTGTGTTCATGTTTTCCCCTCCATTAGGCCCTTCCATATGTGTGCCTGCTGATTGCAATGCTCTTTTTCATCTACGCCATTATTGGAATGCAGGTTAGTACAAGATAGCCACCATCCCGTTTTGGGTCTTCCCATGCATGATACAATGTCTCTAGCATGACAGAGGATCAATAACACCATTGGTTATGTGCTGGGGCTTTTCTAACTTGTGAAGTGAGGATTCGTACAGCAGAGGGCTACCTCCAAGTTATTACAGTTCCTTACAGTACATGTATGGAGGACACATTAAAAGGTCAAGATCATCACCATCTTTCCTACAACATAGCTGAGGTCTCCATAGATGCACAATAAATTCTAATGGGGCCTGGGGAAAGTCTGCTTAGTACCTTTCATTCCCATTTGTATAGCAATATTGTTGGTTGTGAGAAGTGTTTCCAATATAATACAGTATCAGTGTCACCAATGGAGGAAAAGATCCAGAGAACAATGGCCTCTGCTACCACACAATGATCAGAGGCATCAGAAGACTCTTTGGAAGCTACCTTTGGAAAAGGTCACAATTGTTTTACAGTTGGATCTCCACATTTGTAGCTTTGACTTTTATGGATTTGATTCTCGTCTCTTCTGCCAGTCGAAGGGCACGGTTCAGGAAGGGAGAGGAAAATAGCGGATGTGAACAACTGGCTCCGCAGATGGTGCTGCCAAGAATATTTGGATTCTTTGATCATGGGCTGCGGTTCCATGAGGAGGGACTTCTTGCAATGGACGGGTTGCATCTCATGCCAGCTGGAAGAAATGTTTTTGCCAACAGTTTCAAGTACTTGATCAGGAGGGCTTTAAACTGAGTTCCGAGGGGAAGGGAGACAATATTAAGGAAGGCGAAAGGGATGGCGAAAATAGTCAAACTGACATAGAGGAAACAAGAAAAAAAAGTGCAAGGACCCAACAGTGGGAGGGGGAAAAACTTGCACAGGCAGCAAGTAAAAGGGACCCATGGTCTGCGATGTCTCTACACTAATGCACAGAGCATGGGAAATAAGCAAGATGAACTCGAACTCCTAGTACAACAAAGCAAATATGATATAATAGGCATCACTGAAACCTGGTGGGATGAGTCTCATAATTGGAATGTGGAAATAGAGGGGTATAACATTTTTAAGAGAAATAGGCCAAACAGGAAAGGAGGAGGAATAGCACTGTATGTCAGAGATATTTACACCAGTGAAGAGATCCAGGACATCAATCATGGAAGCCAGGTGGAGAGCATCTGGATAAAAAATAAAGGGGAGGGAAACAACAAGGATGTTATGGTGGGAGTCTACTACAGACCCCCAAGTCAGCTGGAAGAATTGTATGATGCCTTTCCAGAACAGATGACCACACATTCAGAAAGGAGAGATGTAGTAGTGATGGGCGACTTCAACTATCCTGATGTTTGCTGGAAGTCAAACTCAGCAAAATCCTCAAGGTCTAGCAAATTCCTCACTTGCCTGGAAGACAGTTTCTTTATCCAAAAGGTGGAAGAGGCAATAAGGGGTTCAGCTATTTTAGATCTGATCCTAACCAACAAGGATGACTTGGTTAATGGGGTGCAAGTGATGAGATCCTTAGGTGGAAGTGACCATGTTCTCCTGGAGTTTGTTATACAATGGAAAGGAGAAGCCAGGTATAGTCAGACACGCATCCTATACTTTAGGAGAGCGGATTTCAGTAAACTTAGCGAAGTATTGAGGGTGATTCCGTGGTCAGAAATACTAAAAGATAAAGGAGTTCGGGATGGATGGGACTTTCTCAAAAGGGAGATACTGAAGGCACAATTTCAAACAGTTCCAGTGAGAAAGAAAAACGGGAGGTGTCTCAAGAAACCATGATGGATGACTAAGGAACTTTCAACTGAGCTAAGTTTTAAACGGAACATGTATAAGAAATGGGAAAGGGAGGAAATCACAAAAAAGGAATTCAAAGAAATAGCAGGCATGTGTAGGGGTAAAGTCAGAAAAGCTAAAGCACCGAATGAACTCAGACTTGCTACAGAGGTTAAGAACAACAAAAGGGGCTTTTTTGGATATGTCCGCAGCAAAAGTAAGAAGAAAATTGTAGGGCCACTGCGTCGAGAAGATGGCAAAATGTTAACAGAGGACAGAGAAAAGGCAGAATTACTCAACACCTTCTTTGCCTCAGTCTTCTCAGAAAAGGAAAAGGGTGCTCAACCTGAGGATAATGGAGCAGAGGACAGAATAGGGGAATTTCAGCACAGAATAAGTAAAGAGATAGTAGAGAAATACCTTGTTAATCTAAATGAATTTAAGTCTCCAGGACCAGATGAACTCCATCCAAGGGTATTAAAAGAACTAGCAAATATAATATCAGAGCCATTGGCAATAATCTTTCAAAAATCCTGGAAAACAGGAGAGATCCCAGCAGACTGGAGGAAGGCAAACGTTGTCCCCATCTTCAAAAAGGGGAAAAAAAGAGGATCCCAACAATTATCGTCCAGTTAGTCTGACATCAGTACTAGGAAAGATTCTAGAGCAGATAATTAAACAAAGAGTCTTTGAACATCTAGATGGCAATTCCATAATCACAAAAAGTCAACATGGGTTTCAGAGAAACAAGTCATGCCAGACAAATCTAATCTCTTTCTTTGATAAAATTACCAGCTTGGTAGATGAAGGGAATGCTGTAGATTTAGTATATCTTGATTTCAGTAAGGCCTTTGACAAGGTTTCCCATGACATTCTTGCAAACAAGCTTGTAAAATGTGGACTAGACAAGGTAACTGTTACATGGATTTGTAACTGGTTGACCGGCCAAAGGCAAAGGGTGCTCAGCAATGGCTCCATTTCATCCTGGAGGAAAGTGACCAGTGGGGTCCCACAGGGCTCTGTCCTGGGCCCAGTGCTATTCAACATATTTATCAATTACCTGGATGACAGAATTGGGGGCATACTCATCAAATTTGCAGATGACACCAAATTAGGAGGAGTAGCTAATAATCCAGAGGACAGGAACAAGATTCAAAATTACCTGAATAGACTTGAAAGCTGGGCCAAAGCTAACAAAATGAAATTCAACACGGAGAAATGTAAGGTATTGCACTTAGGGTGGAAAAATAAAATGCACAAATATAGGATGGGGGACACCTGGCTGAATGAAACTACGTGTAAAAGGGATCTAGGAGTCCAAGTAGACCACAAGTTGAACATGAGTCAACAGTGTGATGCGGCAGCTAAAAGGGTCAATGCAATTTTAGACTGCATCAATAAAAGTATAGTGTCTAGATCAAGAGAAGTAATAGTGCCACTGTATTCTGCTTTGGTCAGGCCCCACCTGGAATATTGTGTCCAGTTCTGGGCACCACAAGTCAGAAAGGACATTGAGAAACTGGAACGTGTCCAAAGGAGAGCAACTAAAATGGTGAAGGGTCTGGAAACCATCTCCTATGAGGAACGACCTAGGGAGCTGGGGATGTTTAGCCTGGAGAAAAGAAGGTTAAGAGGTGATATGATAGCCCTGTTTAAATATTTGAAGGGATGTCATGTTGAGGAGGGAGCAAGCTTGTTTTCTGCTGCTCCAGAGAACAGAACCCAGAACAGTGGATGCAAGCTACAGGAAAAGAGATTTCACCTCATCATTAGGAGGAACTCCCTGACAGTAAGGGCTGTTCGACAGTAGAATGCACTCCCTCGGAGGGTGATAGAGTCTCCGTCCTTGGAGGTCTTTAAACAGAGGCTAGATGGCCATCTGTTGGGGGTGCTTTGATTTTGATTTCCTGCATGGCAGGGGGTTGGACTGGATGGCCCTAGTGGTCTCTTCCAACTCTACGATTCTATGATTCTATGATTATTAGCAGTTTTGATTAATATGTTCTTTCTAGGAATCTCTAGGTTCTCTATCACAGCTCTGCCAGACGTTGACCATAGAGTTGTGCTGAAGAACCTAGAAGTTCCTAAAGAAACAATTTCTCTAGGCATTTGTAGGTCCTCCAGCATGATTCTCTGGTCAAATTCTGGCAGATGTTGACCACAAAGTTCTGCTGGAGAACCTATAAATTCCTAGAGAGGTGTTCTCTCTGGTAAAAAGAATTGTGTTTTTTATTTGCAGTTTTTCCACATTAATGAGGTCCTTTACCTCTAACCCCAGCAAATGTGGAAGTCTGACTGTATATTCAAACTGTACGAATCCAGGATATCCTAGAGGTTTTCATGACCATGGAGAGCTCACTGTGAGAGGGGTTACAAGGCTAAACTGGATGCAAGGCAGCCCAGTGAAAAGAGACCTTTATTCATTGTAGCTTTAAGCTGACAAGAAATTTAAAAATTCAATGACAGTATCTAAACTATAGAATTATAGCATTTTGATGCTACTTTAAATATCATGGCTCCATCCTATGAAATCCTGGGATTTGTACTTCAATTAAATATTTAGAATTATTTCATAGTGAGTTTTTGTGCATTCTTCCCTGAACTATAACACTAGCAGAGAATTTTATCAGGGAATCCTAACTGCCTCAGAATCAGGGTTTTAAAAATGGTATCAAACCACTGTGACTTTATACTGTAGCTACACCCTTGGTCCCAGCATGAAATAGGATAGCTTTCACTTTCCAAGGCCTCTGCAGACATGTAATCAAGGAATGCTAATAGGCCACATAATATCCAATGCTGCATGATAGATATCTAGCAATGCTTCCATTGCTAAATAGCAGCTTGGAGAAAGCTCTTTTCTGAATTTTTTTTTTTAAATGGATTCAAAGGCATTTTTGTTCATTTCATTTCTTTCTTTTTTTTCTCTTTAGGTGTTTGGTAACATTAGTATTGATATCGATGAAGACATGGCTGAGGATGACAAGCCTGCTATCACTGAGCACAATAATTTCCGCACATTCTTTCAAGCTTTGATGCTTCTTTTTAGGTGAGCCTTTATAGAAGTTACCTCCACACACACACACCATATATATATATATATATATATATATATATATATATATATATACACACACACACACACACACACACACACACATACATACATATCTCCAGGGTCTTTCTGCAATCACTAGGCTCTGATCCACTTATCCTAGCAAAACTCCTGCCTATGTGAAAGTTAGTAGTTAGTATTGCCTTCTAAATGTTGAACAGCAGCTTTATTAGACTGGCTGTATTTCCATAATGGATTAGCAACTGCACTGTAAACAACTTCTTCTGTCTGTCCTAAAAGTTGTGGAATGATTAGATGATAGGGGGGGGGGAACCTACTTCACTGCAATTTTGGAACGCAGACAAGAGATCTTTATGTACTTTTAAGAACATCCATGTTGTATTCTGGAAATGGCTATTTCACTGGCGTGTGAGTTTGTTGGGCCTTTGGTTGCTGGCTTAGTAATGCATCATCTCATGAGGTGGTAACACAGCCACCTTGGCTGTTATCGGTATTCACTGTCTTTTCCAATTTATTCTCCCTTTCCCAGGAGTGCCACTGGTGAAGCTTGGCATGAAATCATGCTTTCCTGTCTGAGTGGAAAGCCCTGTGATGAGAAAGCAGATGTTGAAGGCAATGAGTGCGGCAATGAGTTTGCATACTTCTACTTTGTTTCTTTCATCTTCCTGTGCTCTTTCCTGGTGAGTCTAAGAGTTCAAGAGGAATAAAATGGGGATGGAGTCTGAGGAGTAATGCAGGATTCAGCTACATAGATGGAGAGACTTGCTGATGCTGAGAGGTTCAACAGAGGGCCCTTCAAAGGAACTTGTTTTAATAAGCAAAAATTGACGTGCTCATCTTTTCTCAAAGTGAAGCTTCCATTACAGGCATAATGACTGGGGGTCTCTCCCCCCAGTCATTTGAGGACTTCTCCTAGACAACAAAGGGTTAAGTGAGAGGGAGGTGCATGCTAATGAAGGTTGACATCATATTCTAATGAAGAATTACATCACAGCCACCCTGGTTGCCTTGTGCAGAGGGGCGGGATAAAAATAAATTTTATTATTTATTTATTAGTTGGTGCAAATGCTAACTGTACAATTAGCTGGACAGGCCCGGGAACTTTGAGAAACATCCTTCCAGAGGTTATAAAAGGCCTCTGGAGATCATGCGGTTTGAGTCTTTTCCTTTGTGTGGCCTATGTGGCCTTGAGTCTCCTTGGTCCCCCTGCCCAGCTGTTGAGACTCTGTGGGCCCAGAGGCAGACCTAAGGGATGCTGGTCAGAGCTGAGGCTATGGAGGCCAAGCTGCTAGCATCCAGGAACATGAAGGACTGCATGCCCATCTGAGATTGTAAGTGAATAGAGACATTTTAGCTAGAATGTATAGGCCTTTTTGGTTTATTTCTTTGACTTGCCTGAAATGACTATTATTTCTGTAACTTACTTCACGTACCTGCAATGCAAGGAGGCCGAAGTGGTACAGTATCTAGTTTGCTATAGAACCTGTCTTAGTTGAAATAAACCTTTCTTTTAAAAGTACCTGCTTAACTCACGCTCCTTTTACACATGCCTTTGACTTGGTTACTGTTTGGTTATTGCTTTGCTAAGGTTAGCAAGGGGGAAGAGAAACTGCAAATCTTGTGCAGAGTCCTGGAGTCTTATCACACTAGATGAATCCTGCTCAGATCAGAAACAGAACTTTAAAAGTAGAAAAAAAACCACAAATGCAAGATGTTTTCACATGTGTTTGAACCAAACAGCAATAACACGAACATAAAGCGAACGGAAAGTAGACAAAAACAACACCTTTTTACTTTTGGGAAGTTCCCAAAAGTAAAAAGATGTCTTTTTGTCCACTTTCCATCCGCTTTATTTTCACATTACTGCTATTTGGAGGAAATGTTATCTGAAAAACATTCCGCATTTGTGAGGGTTTTGTACTTTTAAATCCAGTTTCTGAGCTGGATTCTTCTAGTGTAATAAGGTCCCTAGTGTGCTGTAAGAGAGTTCATTCCTTATTCACTAGGTGGTGACAGCTACGTTTGGGGTGGTCTCAGAAGGTCCCCTTAGCTCAGGAACAGTGGGGAAGGGTGACCTGAGAGACCAGGGAAATCAATGATTTGCCGAGGGCTAAGAGGTTGCTGTTTGGCTGCTCGGGCCCAGATCATCACATGGTAGGCAGCGTATTTGGACTTGCAAGTTATAGTTTTGCTAGGTATGAACAAAGAGAAGTTGTGGATTCTTTTTTCTCTCTCTTTATCCCTCTCTCTTACTTGCCTAGGGGCCAGCTTGGATGGAGTGTGAACTTTATCGCACTGCGTTCCTTCCACCCGTTCTGAGAACGGAAGGAAGGAGCAGGGCCGAGTGCGGAACGAGTGGGGGACGGATTTTACCGCACGCATCCGTCCCTCATTCGTTCCGTTCCCCCTCTCTTCCGTTCTTAATCCGTTCCAGAGGGGGAAATTTTTGAGAACTGTTCTGAACAGTTCTCAAAAAGCGTCCCCTCTGGAACGGAAGGGGCAGGGAAGAGAGGGGGAACGGAACGAGTGAGGGACGGGTGTGTGCAGTAAAATCTGTCCCCCACTCATTTCCGTTTCCTGCTGGGCCGGGCCGAGAACCCGGTGCGATAAACTTATGTGTCTAGGGAGAGGTTGTTTGCTCTGAAGAGTGTGTGCTTGTTTGGTAGAGTCTGTCCTGACTGCCTGCAGTGGCTTGGAGAATCAGAGGACTATTGCCTTGTGTGGATTCTTGGCTAAGAGAAGGAAATCTCCTTATAAGCCAACAGCTGTTTCCACTCGCTTTTGTAGTTTTCTTGTTCCCTAGCATGGGGAAAGTGGGTTTTGTGGAGTGTCTGTATAAGAAGGTGCATCTGGGTTTCTTTTTTATTCCCCTCAGTGAGTCTGCTCTTGAGCCAGAGGAAGGGGATGGTGAACCTCTTTGAGGCTCATGGCAGGTTTGTGGCTCTTTTCCTCTGACTCCTGAGGGAGAGGAAGGGGTCCTGAGTGGGGATTGGGGGCTTCCATGGCTTGGGCCCCTACATATTTTGGTCCCAGAGTACTTGAGGGAACGCCTTCTTCCCTATTGTCCATCCCGCACACTAAGGTCCTCTGGAAGAAATCTATTACAGCCAAAAAAATCTATATTTCCACTCTGACAGCTTTTAAGAAAGCACTCAAGACGGATCTCTTCCAGCAGGCCTTTCCAACTTAGTTACCCTCACCAGATATAGAGATATTTGCCCCCTCATCTGCCTATTCTTCACCGCCTATTTTTATGTCTATTTATTTTATTTTATTGAATGTTTTTAATGTTATATCATCATTATTTAATTCTGTTTTAATGTTGGGAATGGGGGGTAGGTTTAGGGTCTGGTTTTTTTATTTTGTATTTTACTGTAACTTGATGTATTTTACTGTTTTAACCCACCCGGATTCTCCATGATTGGGCAGGCTAAAAATAAATCTA
>NC_056523.1:123310926-123328384 GCF_019175285.1 Sceloporus undulatus | reverse complement strand
TATTATTATTATTATTATTATTATTATTATTATTATTATTATTATTATTATTCCAGGTAGGCAAGAGTGAGCTGTCTCTCTTGCCTGTATGGTGTTAGAACAGATCATCACAACAGTACAGCATTTTTAAAAACAAAAACTAAGTTTCAGTTAATGTTTTCCATTATTATAGAATGTACAATAACAGAACTAGCAGTCAGAGGAAGAATGGGGAGGAGGGCATAATTCCTCACACTTTCAGGAGCCATCCACTAACTGACATTGACGGATGCTAAGGCATCCACTCCCACCCCAAAGTCAGCCATCATTTTGTGGCCTCTAACCAAGCTCAGTCCTGACTAAATGTGAGTCTCTAACCAAGCTCAGTCCTCACTGTTCTTTAAAGTGAAAGGAATCTCCTTTTAAGACTTTTTTTTAATGTTTCTATAGTTCTGCAAACATTGAGGTTCCCCTAAGCATTCTAATACTTCCTATTTTACACTTATGCCCAGCTAGTGAGCTTCTGATGGTGATCCAGTTAGGTACTGTATGAATCAAATGCTGGATTAGACAGGCCACTGGGTCCTTCTTATGTGTTCATATTCTCATGGATGGGGCTACTTCAGATACATAAGGCCCAACACTCTGAGAAAAACGTTTAGTATTGTATGGTGCCTTGATTTTGCACCACAGAGAGAAATTGTCAATCAAGAGGCAAGCTCAGGCTTTGAATCCATCACAGCACCTTTCCTTTTATTATGGACACTCCTCAGTTAATGAGCAGGCAGTCTTATAGCTGCAAAAAAGATTTGCCTCTGCACCTCCCAAGTATTATCTTTAGAGGCCGCAACCATGGGTGGATAATTTGAAGTGGGCAAACTTCTTGGCCTTGTGACAAATTATGGGAATGTTTAGGTAAAAGAGTATATGTAAGTAAATGGAAACCTTTTTGTTCCTTTTCTATGGTTATTTCAGGTGTGAATATGCTGTTGTTATATTTATCAGTCTGCATGTTTGTGAATATTTTTATATCTGTCCTTATTAATATGTACAGTCACCCCTCCTTTCTCACAGGCTTGACGTCCACAGTCTTGAATATTCATGGAGGGGTGACCTCTGTTATTTTTAATGGGGGGCACCCCATGGTGCATCCCCCACGTGTCCCATTCAAAACTATGAATATACGCAAGTCTCCATTTCTGCCGGGGGGGGGGGGGGTCCAGAACAGATCCCCATGAAAACAGAGGGCCAACTGAATAATTAGTGTGTGTGTGAAGTTGTGTACCACCTATTGTTAGTTGATCCTTGTTACTTGCTTCTTAAACTCGCATAATAATAACAACCACAATAATAATAATAATTTATATTTCACTTAATCTCAGGGAATCCAAGCATAGACTTTGTCTTTGTGTCACTCTTTTGATATAAATATTATCATCATCATCATTATCAGTGGTGGTGGTGGTAGTATTGGAATCTTCTGTTATCTAACCTATCTGTTTGTGTCTCCCCTGCTTCTTTGACATGGCAGATGTTGAACCTTTTTGTGGCTGTCATCATGGACAATTTTGAATATCTGACCCGTGACTCCTCCATTTTGGGGCCCCACCACTTGGATGAGTATGTACGTGTGTGGGCTGAGTATGACCCTGCTGCCTGGTAAGGACACAAGATACCTTTCATCTCCCAGTACTGACGTCAGACCCATTGCCCCAGCCCCCATAAAAGTATGGGGAAATGAATCAGATTGAGCCAGGAGTGGGGACAAACCAAAAGGGCAAGTGGAGTAGCAGAGGGAGAAGTAGTAAATCTTAGTAGCTTGGGAAGGAGGCAGGAATCCTTCCCTGAGATTTCTGTGCTCAAATCTAATACAAAATTGGGGGTAAGTTGTTAGAAAGAGGAAGGCAGTGAAAATTAATATTCCTGGGTTCTCTTTGTTACCTGCATGCTGGAGGGGTATCAGGCTGAAAGGAGTATCAACCCCTGGGTTCACAATACACTTGTGAGAGAGAAATGGACTAGATCAGTGGGGCAAGAAGGAGTTGAGACTCCTTAGTCCTGTTCACAGAAGAGTATGATCATATTTGGTCTGTTCTGATTGAGCAAAAGTATGAAACTGCCTTGAGAGAGATAGTCATTATCAGATGTGCTGTGAGGACAAGACAGCCAGAGACTGGAGCCATTGCCTCTGTTTGCATGCAGCTCCATTGTGAGTCACCCCCTTCCCAAAAGCTGAGCTCCAGTCATTATGGAGCTGTGGCCTCTGCCACTCACTCTGCCATTCCCATTTCCATTCCTGTTGGCTAATTTCTGTGGGTCTTACTAGAAACAAGTGAATGGAAGATGTTGATGTGGGGTTTATCGCTTATTAACATTTCCTCTTTTAATTTTAGGTTTTTGCAGCTGGATTCTGTCATGTCCACACACACACATACACACACACACTCTCTCTCTCTCACACACACACTCATTACCCTATCTGTTCAAAGGGCATGATGTTTGTCCCTTTGCTCCCAGAGAGGTTCCTTGCTATTTCCCTATGCTGTTGTGTGGGCTGCCTTACCCCCTATATTAGGAAGATTGGTTAACCATGCTAGCAACAGATATTAATGGTTTCAGTGAAGTCTCTGGTAGTAGCCATGCTTCATGCTTTCTCCCACGTTAGCAAAAACTGAGCCAAAGAAGGGCTATTAAGGTACTTATGATGCAGCCTGCACTAGATATTATGTATTGTTTAGCAGTAAGGATGCACAGTAGCTCTGTCAGAAATAAATGACACACTGCTTATCATTCTGGATGTAGAGAGGGGTGTGTATGCATGCGTGCGTGCGTGCGTGTGTGCCTGCTAGGGTCTGGCCTTCCATTCTAGTGTGTAATACCATTCTTATAATTTTGTTTATGGTTTGCTGGGGAGGAGGCCAGGCACTCTGCTGTTGCAAGTAGACATAGTCAGCAGAGTTGTGGTAACTGACACCTAGCAGAAGGTCCACCCAGCTTTCTCTTGACATTGTTTGTCATCCCTGTGCCCTGTTGAGAGTGAATGCCCGTTGTGTCCAGGTTTAATGTGTTCGTTTACACTGCCAGCCCTAACTGGCAAACCCTGCCAAGCCCAGCTGAGGGAGTGTCTATGAGGGAGACGGTGCTGTGCAGGGGCAGGAATTCAGGTCTGCCCCCACCTGAGCACTGGTTTCTCTTGCACACATTAATTGTTAATAGTCCTAATGAAAAGAAAGGGACCAAAATATTTGTGCAGATCCTCAAATCCCTGGCACAAACACTGGTTTAAAGAGGCTGTTGGAAATTTTAGACAGGCAGCAATACCTAGTGCTAACAAAAAAAAAGTTCTCTAAGTTGGAACCCCATATCCCAGGTCTCAGTGATCAGCTCAGGCTTGACACTTGGTTAAATGAAACCTTATATTCCCAGCCTGGTTTCTCCTCTGTATCCATTAATGTAAAGAGTACTGGCTCACCTCCCTCTCCAACCCCCCCCCCAACCCCAGTGCTGATAAGAAAACTTATAAAGCTGCACCAAAACCCTCTGTGCAAAGTCCTAAGAGGTCCCTTTCCTCCTACTGCAGCTCATGGGAATTTTCAGCACTTCCATATAACCTGAGAGAGGTGGTATGGCTGGACTTAAGGTCTTTCTCTAACCAGCAGTCCTGCTATGTTCTGTGTGTACATGACAGTATATGTGTTTCTCTTGCCCTGTAGCGTCTGCACTAACCCCCATGTATTCTTCTTGCAGTGGCCGAATTCATTATAAGGATATGTACAGTTTATTACGTGTAATATCTCCCCCCCTGGGCTTAGGCAAGAAATGCCCTCATAGGGTTGCTTGCAAGGTTTGACTTACACTAAAACCTGCTAGCATCAACGGAATGAATGTTGCTTATGGTTTCTTTAATATATATATTTCATATATATATATATATATATCTGTATCTGTTCACATACCTATCTATATATTGCACTTGGAAGAGTAATTTAGTAATGTAATTAGCCAACAGAATGCGTGAAATGATGCTGCCACCCAAACCAGTAACGCATGGAACATACCAGTTATCTTGAACCATTTCTGCTTGCTGTTAGCTGGAGCTAGGCCTGGAGGGTTCTATGAGTCTCTCTATACCCACCTCCGCCACCCTCTGCACATTAATACTTCATCTGGGGAGGACAGAGACTCCATTGACACCTCTGCCATTTCTCCTTTCCTTCCTTCCCTTGTTTCTTTCCACCCTCCCTTTCCCTCCACCTTCTCTCCCTGTAGTATCCCCTCCTCCCACATTGGCAAAGAGGGGCTTCCTCATCTCAATCTGTCTTTCTTTCTCCTTCTCTCCCTTTTCTGTGGTTCTTAATTATGAAGTGGACCTGACTCTTCAATCCTTGTCCTGATAAACCCATGGGGATTTTGGTCTGCATTATAAATCTCATAGACTGAGAAAAACAATGGGGCACATATTTAAATTAAATCTGTTCCCTCTTGTGGTGGAAGCATTAACTCTAAAAGTCTTGAGTATGTGCTTATGCATTTTGCTGGGTCACAGACACAGTTTAAGGAACTATCCCTCTGCTCTAGTCATCCATGAAGACCAAGCATATTCAGAGTCTTTGCTGACAAGCAGCACAATAATCTTTACATTTTTATCTTCCATTTTTTTTCCTTTTCCAATTGATTTCCAACTTTTTTCTCTTCTTTGCATCTCTCTCTCTCTCCTATTTTTCCGTGTATTTTTTCTTTTAAAATTATTATTATTATTTTTGGTGTTTTTTTTTAATTTTTTGCTCCCAGGGGCCGGATGACTTTCATGGACATGTATGAGATGCTGAGACATATGTCTCCACCCCTGGGGTTAGGGAAGAAATGCCCAGCCCGTGTTGCTTATAAGGTAGAATATTTTTTAAAGAAATAAACAACAAATCTATCTATCTATCTATCTATCAAGTCAGCTTCATTTTTACCTTTTTCTCCCCTAAGGATAAAAAAATTTAACCTATAATTTTTGTACATTTCTTCCCCCTTCCCTTCCAATCTAATTTCTTGAGCAGTAACAGTGTGTCCATTCAGTACTGTTAGTGTTCCATGTTTCAGAGACTCCATTATGGCCAGTAGATGTGGGGCGGGTAAGAAACAAGACCAAGGTGCATGTTTCAATTTAAAATTCCCATCAAAATGCAACAAACCCATCTTTCCATATCTAGCAGAAGAGACATTGCTCTAAAAAGTTTGATTTTCCATTCCTCTTGCCACTCTCCAGACCATCTGAACAGCTGTGATTGCTCTGAAGGTGCATCTGCACTGTAGAAATAATGAAGTTTGATACCACTTTAAGTACTGTAGATCCATCCTATGGAATCCTGGGATCTGTAAAAGGATTTTACCTTTCCCTGCCAAAGAGTACAGGTACCACACAAAACTACAAATCCCAAGATTTTGTCAGATCTTGCCATGACAATTAAAATTATGTCAAACTGCATTATTTCTCCAGTGTGGATGTACCCTGAGACTACCTAGGCAATACACATACCCTCAAATGAATTGGGAATAACAGAGCCGGAAGGGGAAGAGAGATCAAAGACCCAAAATAGTTTAAATGAAAAATAAGAACTTTTGTAAATTTATGAGGATCAAAAAGAAAAAAACTCCAATTGATATTAAAATCTAGTTAACATTTATGTCCAAGAAACACTGAAAAATAGTGTTATCTCTATCAGATTATTCTTAGTTTGTGGTATACTTAGGATTGTAGTCATCATAGAATATTTCCCATATATGCAGTTGAACAATGTTGCCAGTAACAAGATGTTCACTCTCCACTCTCCACTTTGAATTGAATCCTTCAATTGAAATTTAAGTTTCTATGGTTTTATTGTGCACACAAATGTAACAGTTTCCAGGACCTAAGACCCTGTTAAGGCTTTCACAACACAAATAAATCCTTCCCAATAGCTATTAATCCACCTCCACTAAGTAATGTAAGGTGAGGTGACATGAAGTGAGTTTTTAGTGTACAAAGGCTGAAGCAGATTCTTCAGACATCATGCCAGAATGCCTGCACGAAGACCTATATTTACTTCCTCAGTGCCTGAAGAATATCCAGGAAACTATTTGGGATAGTTTTTTATGGGTTTTTCAGGCTATGTGGCCATGTTCTAGAAGAGATTCTTCCTGACTCAGCAAATGCAAATGGGAAACCACACTGAGTCAAGGGCTTTCCCAGCAGATAATAATCACCAATTAGCAGACACTAATCCTCTTTTGCACTAGCCTCCCAGCCCGAGGCCTGCCATCAGCAACAGAACAATACACATGCAAATCACTCCTGCATTCCCAGGCTCACACAGTGTGTGTATGTGTGTGTGTGTGTATATATATACACACACACACACACACAGAGAGAGAGAGAGAGAGAGAGAGAGAGACGCTGGCGAAACGTCAGGAAGAAACTCTTCTAGAACATGGCCACATATCCCAAAAAAAACCCACAAAAAACTATGGATGCCGGCCATGAAAGCCTTCAACTTCATATTTGGGATAAATTCTGGATTAGAGATGGTCCCATGAATACCAGATTGTAGTGAAAATCTAAATAATTGCCTTGTGCCAACATCTGTGTTTTCTTTCTCAACATCCAAAAGGCATCCAGGAAATTGATCCAGATATATTGTAGATTAGAATTGGTCCCATGCAAACACACTGGATTGTAGTGAGAATCTGAAGATGATTCCAACTAGGAGTGAAAGGTGCAATTATCAAAGATTGCTGGTATTAGGCTACCTACTGGTCTTATTTATGAATTCAGCTTTGTTTTCATCATATTCCAAGACAGCAAGAAATAAAATGCAAACAAGGCAGTAAAATGGCATATTCTCTTCATTTTTTGGTCCTCAGCCTTCTGAAACAAAAGTTGAATATCATTCCAACTAAGCATCAGACTAACAAATTTTGTAGTGTAGTGGTTTGAGTGTTGGATTAGGACTCTGAAGAACAGGGTTTGAATCTCCACTCAGTCATGGAATCCTACTGGATGACCTTGGGCAAGTCACACTCTCTCAAGTCCAGTACAGACTGCAGGAAAGCAGCGGTCTGGGGCCAATTTTAGGGATTGGGAGTTCAGAGCACCACCGAGCCCTACCACATGCCGGCGGTGCCATCATGGCTTGGTCCCGTCCATAGGGAGGCTGCCATGATGACTCAAGTGTGCCGTAGCATCTAAACATCGCCATGCCGTGCTGTGCCGCATGTGCATCATCGCTGTGCGTGAGTGAGACATTGGTGGGTTCCTTTTTAGTCCATTTACTTGCTGTAGCCTCTGTCGGGAGTAAAAATGTGCGGCTCCAGTCCGCCCTTTTGGGACAGTCTGTCAACCCCTCAGTCTCAGGGGAAGGCAACAACAAACCTCCTCTGATCCAAATCTTGCCAGGTTGGCCTTAGGGTTGCCATAGCTCAGAAACAACTTGAAAGCATTCACTAATGACAACAGCCATGATTCATGCTGTATGACCCTAGTCTAGTGTGTTCACTTAAAAAATAACCCGTGTAAAATTATAGTGTAAGACAGGGGTAGGAATTATGTGGGTTGCATGTGCTCCCCACCTTTCCACTGTGGGAGGTGCTTTAAGCTTTTGCTCCACTGCCATCCCAATAAGAATCAATCCTCCTGTAGTTTCAGTGGGAAAGTTAACAACAACAAATGATCACTTTGCCCGCTGTTCCCCAACTTTAGTCTAATTATATCTGATTTGGCCTTTATTTTGAGTTATACATACTCAATTTGAATATTAAATAGTGTGCTGAACCAATACACAATTAGCTTCCCATCCTGCTATGTACTTTTCATCATCAAGTGAAATTGCTTGATTAGTCTAAGCAAATTAAATTTTGTTTACTATTTATGTTCTCACATAGCAATATGGCAGGCATGGTTACTGCCATCTGCATTCAGATGGCACCTCTATGTTGTGCAGTTTAGTAATGAGGATAGTGTTAATATCCATAAATAAGCTAGAGAAACAAAGAGTAGAACAAAAGAAAACTGTATTTTGAAAAGTCTTCAAAACTCTCCTGTACAACAATGGAGAAATCTCTTGGAACTGCCCACCAGCTGTCATTGGGGCATATCATCAGATTACAAACTGTTCAGCATTACAAGCATTACAGATAAAAAGATCTATATTATTGCAAAAGCAGGAATGAAAAAAAAACAGTACTGCAGGCAAAAGGATATTGCATTGCATAGGATCTACAATAATTCTTGGATCTATCATTTGTACTATTGTAACCATGCTGAGCCTGCTAGTTCACTGGTCTGCTATTGAGATCAGTGAGTATCAGTATGAGAATTGGCATCATGGTTGGTAGGCGTTAGTGTGGTTTACACTTGAGAAATTATCCATCTGAAAATGAATTAAAACTGTCTTCACTTGGCAAAGTTTGTATTTTAGTTGTGAGAGCCAGCATGGTGTAAAAACTTGAACAATGGATTATGACTCTGGAGACCAGAGTTCAAATCCCCCTTCATCCATGGAAACTTACTGGGGGCCTTGGACATGTCATAGTTTCACAGCCTCAGAGGAGGACAAAGTAACAAATCCCTCTCAACAAATCTTGCCAAGAAAATACTGTTTGCTTTAAGGTCACCACAAGTTAGAAATGACTTGAAGGCACACAACAACAACAACAACAAGTGTATTTATTGGTTCCAAATTCCATGTTGCTTTCAACAAAACTGCAGAGATCAAACTGATATAAGTGGATTTGCTTAAAGCTCTGTGCTAGTTCAAAACCCTATAGAGTAGAGCTTCAGACATTCACCTTTGGTACAGCTGCCAGTTAAGTATAGCCTAGCAGTGTAGGACTATGCACATTTTCTATTATGCATGCCAGAGCACTGGGATACATGTCCAGGTTAAACTTCTGCTTGAGAAGCAGCTGTGGCTCCATATAAGAACTTGTCTTCATCTACTTAACTTCCTCAGAGTTAGTTATTTTACTGTCAAGATTGCTCACTCATACCCTTCCGGCTGGCTGTAAAATGTTAGGGCGAAAATGTTTTCATTGTTTTTCTAATTGTTCTTTTGATCTCTTCAAATCACTTAAAACAGATGCCCACACCTTTTCACAGCTTCTGCCTCCATAATGATGTAATTCTCTATGAAAGAACACAACCTTAGGGGAAGTAGTTAATTGTTCTTTAAAAAAAATTACCTACTTTTCTCTCCACCCCTTCTCTCTGCTGCTTCATGCCTCCTTCTCTGTCAATGCAATTCTAACCTGTCAGAAGCTTTTCCCCCCTCTGCCCCACCCAATATTTCCATATTTGAGCCCTAATCCTCTTATGCACCTCAGTAGCTGATCCATCACTACATCTTCTTTCTCCTTACCTTCCACAACTCTACCACTCACTATTCAGCAACCTAAAGCTTCCCTGTGACCTTTTCCTAGTGTGTATGTGTGAGTGTGTACCATCTTACCTTCACCTCAGTCAACAATTGGTTTCCTCTTGCTGATTCATGGCACAGCTATTGAAATGTTCACTTTCACTTGAATGGAAGGGACTTTGGGATTTTGCAGTGGTTGCGAGTGGATATTTAACTGCAAGTTTATCAGTAGGGATAAAAATTTAGTTCAGGAGTCAGTGTAGTCAGTTGGAGTAGCTGCACAGATATTACAATGAACATGTCACTGGGTGATTAGAAGGGAAAGGTTGGGGAAGAAAAAAGCTGCAGGAAGAGTGAGGACAAAGAATCGCATATCCAGGACCCCCTGGATATGAACAACTATAGGCCAGTCTCTTTGTTGCCATTCTTGAGCAAGGTAATCAGGAGGGCGGTTACTCTTCAACTCCAAGCTGTCTTGGATGAAACCGATTATCTTGACCCATTTCAAACTGGCTTCAGGACAGGCTTTGGGGTTGAGACTGCCATGGTTGCCTTGACCAACGATCTGCGTCTGAACATCAACAGGGGCAGTGTGACCCTGTTGGTGCTTTTAGATCTCTCAGTGGCTTTTGACACAATAGATCATGGCATCCTCTTGGATCGCCTGAGGGGATTCGGAATTGGAGGCACTGCATTGCAGTGCCTCCATTCCTTCCTCTCAGGCAGATCCCAGAGGGTGATGCTCAGGGACAGTTGCTCCAATAAAAAGGAGCTCACCTGTGGAGTCCCACAGGGTGCTATCCTGTCCCCAATGTTGTTCAACATCTATATGAAGCCACTGGGTGAGATCATTCGGAGTCATGGAGCTGGGTGTTTCAGTATGCTGATGACACTCAAATCTATTTCTCCATGTCTCATTTGTCGACCTCGAATTCTGATGGCATCTCCTCTCTCAATGAATGTCTTCGGGCAGTAATGGGCTGGATGAAGAAAAACAGATTGAGATTGAATCCAGACAAACGGAGGTGCTCACATTAGTGGCCCCAAAACCAAGAATCGGGTTGCAACCTCCATTCCTGGACGGGATCACACTCTCCATCAAGGACTGTGTTCGCAGTCTGGGGGTGCTCCTTGATTCATCGCTCCTGATGTCGAATCAGGTAAATGCGACAGATAAGAACGCTTGTTATCAGCTTCGGCTGATACGCCAGCTGCACCCTTTCCTGGAAGTAAGGGATCTTGAGACTGTTATCCACGCGCTGGTAACCTCATGTCTAGATTTCTGTAATGCTCTCTACATGGGGCTACCCTCGTACTTGGTCCGGAAACTGCAACTAGTACAGAATATGGCAGCCAGAGTAATTTCCAGAACATCTAGGAGAGACCATATTACTCCGGTTTTAAAGTCCCTCCACTGGCTGCCTATTAGTTTCCGGGCCCAGTACAAGGTGTTGGTTATTACCTTTAAAGCCCTAAATGGCTTGGGTCCAAACTATCTTTGGGACCGCCTTCTCCCCTATAATCCTCCCCGCGCACTCCGCTCCTCTGGGAGAGGCCTACTTCAGCCACAAACATCTAGGCTTTTGGCTACCTCCCAGAGGGCATTTTCCATCATCGCCCCCAGACAGTGGAATGGCCTGCCAGATGAGATCCGTCTGCTTACATCCTTAGACAGCTTTAAAAAGGCTGTTAAGACGAATCTCTTCCGGCAGGCATTTCCAGAATAGAGAACCCGGCCTCAGGAAACTCCTATAAATAGATACCGCCACTCCCATTGATTATTGTCATGTTGTTTGACCCTTGGGTCAGTTTTAACTTGTATGGTTTTAATTATTTATTAGATTTAATACCTTTTTAAGGGGGGAGGGTACTAGGGATTTGATATGTTTTGCATTTTTAACTTGTTAGTGGTCCCGGTTGTTCTCAGAGGGGTGGGATACAAATAAATATTATTATTATTATTATTATTATTATTATTATTATTATTATTATTATTATTATTTACTCAGGGGAAAGCAGCAAGGAATAATAAAATGTTTCAAAAGAGTAATGGTGAGTAGAAGGTAATGCTTGCAACTGAGGCTCTTCAGATGGAGGACTGTACTATCCTTTCTGTAAGATGCTTCATCCATTTCTGTCTCCTACCACTAAAAATAAGTAGCACTTTGGAGGAGGAGGAGGAGACCAGTACCCTGTGCTGAGGTCCTCAAAGGCCTGGGAGAGGAATTAAAGATCCTCTTAATCATCCTGCTTTGCTAATGGAGGAGCTAACTGGGAGGGTTCAAATTACCTACAATATTAGAAGTGCCATCCCATCCATCTGCTCTCTGATGGATGGTACTTAAAATGTGATTCTACCATTCCCTTATGTTTACTGCATTTCTAAGTTGCCACCAAGAAAAACCAAAGATAGCCATGATGTTTCAGAGACAAATGCTAAAAAATCCCTAAATTAACTTTATTAAGGACACATCCAGACTGATTAAAATACCACCAAGTCCCAGATTTTATTCCAGTTCTTTCTGATTTTATTTTGTAGATCCATACATACTTTGTTTATCTCAGAATATTTTCTATCAGCTCACAATAGAACGAGAGACTTTATATACCCCATGTCAGTTTATGTTGACCCCCGTAAAATCGGAAAGAACAAGAACAAAACCTGGACCTTTTCAATTTGTCTAGATTTGCCTTGCATTCGGAAGAATTCAAAAGCTTGATGGAACATCATGTGATTCATCTAACCCTGCTCCACTTTGCCCCATCCTTTCAGTGAAATATATTCTGGTCTCAACAGACAACATATCCTCTATTCCTAGATAACAAAACCAGATGGCTCTCAGTCCAGGTCACCTTGCAGGGAGAAAGCCCTGCTTTTCCACTGAGTGGAGGAGGAAGTTCTCTCTGTCACAATGCAGGTTGTAGCAGGCATCTCTGATCTTAGGGCAGTTTTCCCAGAAGGTATACACTTCACCCAGGGCAATGGACCTTATAGTTGGCATTGTTTCAGATTATCCAAATATTATTCAGCATGTTGGCAGTACAGTATATATGTTTACTTCTTAGTCCAACCCCAAACTAGCAAGATCTTACACCCAGTTTCTGAACTCTCAGATTTGTCTATCAGGGACCACATTTTTCCTTTAACACTGTGTGATCCTTCCCTTGGATCCATCCTTCCTTTCTTCCTTCTTTCCTTCCTTCCTTCCTTCTTTCTTTCCTAAGGTGCTGTCTCATTTTCATGTTTCACAGGAGATCATTTTACATCCTTGTTCCATAAACCATCCTACCAGGGCAAATGATGGCACACAATTGGATGTAAGGTGGAGCATAAGATCTGTGTTGTCAAAACTAGGCCCTTTAGAGTAACTGATTTGCTTTTTGTCTCCTTTATCCCTACTTCCCTAGGAAGGAAGGCTTCAAGATTAACTGTTGTCAGATGGAGCAAAGCCTATATAGCCAAGACCTATAATCTAGTGAAGGTTCTCCACCTAACCAACATCATTGCTCATTCAACATAGGCCACTACCATTTCAGTGGCCTTTATCTTCCAATGCCCATCTTATTGATATCTGAAAAGCAGCCACCTAGAGCACTCCTTCTGCCTTCATTTAACATTGCAAGATTGATAAGTTCAGGCCAGCTGATGCTACTTTTTCTAGGAAGGTGATCCAGGACGTGATCCAGCCACATGCAATCTTTGTTACTGGGGAGGCTTAGGTATGTCCACTTTGTGTGGCTTTTCCCTCTCACCAGCCCAGAGAATGCCACATTGATTACTTATTGTGAAGATCCATTCTGGATTGGTGGAGAAAATAACTCAACCTCTCCTTTCATGGCTACTTATCTGTACATTGTAAGGATAAATAAAATAAAAAATAAATAACTTTATTTATATACCGCCCTTCGAAACATCAGGGCGGTTAACAGCAATATTCAATACAATTTATAAAAACAATACCATTAAAACAGTAATAAAAGAACTTGTGCCAGATCACAAACAACTGACAGAGGGGGGAAGAGGACTCTCAGGGCAAAGAATCAGGGGTAAGCCTGCTTGGAGCAGAAGCAAGCTCCTGTTTTCTATTTTTGTTTGCTGTCTTGTTTTTTTATAATCCACTGCTTGGCTAGATCATGAACTGGTAAGGCAAGATAGCTGCTCCCTAAGAGAGTTTGATGATAATGTCATCATCTGCTATATCTTCCTGTTCTGGACAGTGATAGGGTGAAGTGCACTTTGTGTGGATTTGTCTTCTCTACCAACCCATAGTGCACTTTTGCAGTAAGCACCCAATGTGGCAATGTCTCCTGAGCCTCACAATAAATAGAATAATCTACTTCAAGAGTTGTTTGTCAAAATTGTATTAGCTGTTATTATCTCAACCAGTAGTTATAAAACTAAAACATGACAGTTATAAAACCACCATTCAAATGCATAATTGCAAATCAGCATGATTCAGTAGAGAAGCAAAGACAGTGGAGTGTTCACCTTACTTTTTCATTAACTATACATCCTGCACCAAAATCTCTTAATTTTGATAGAACAGACCAACCCACCATCTTGTATATTATATATCCAGGGGTATATATATATATATCAGTGGTGCTTCAGCAATGGATTCTTGCAGTGGCAGGGATTTGGACTCCACCTCTATGATTCTGTAAGGATTTGATATGTGCAGTAAATGACTGACATTAGATTAGTTTTTTAAAAAAAAACCAGCTTGGTTTGATAAAAAATCAGCTTAGTTTGATAATGAGCCTAACAGTTCATTCTTCCTCTTCTGATGTAGGAGTCAGAAGAAATGGGGAAAGCATTCAGCGCAGTATATATGCAACTATATAGGAAGTTGCTTTTTACACAGAATGTAAATCACTCTATAAGACTCTGTGTAAAAGGTTTTAAAAAAGATATATGGGTAGATAAAAATAATAATAATACAAAAGTCAGTAATACAATAAACAGTCAGAATAAAGTTACAATCATACATCAAAATTATTCATCACCCCTGAAATTTACCCCAGTCATCCCCACATATCTAGATCTCAGGTGTATTGCTTTTCTTAAATATCGAGATGTAATGAAAGATATTTTTTAGTCTTGACCGCTCATGAAGTATGTTGTTCTAATGTGGGTATCCCAGTACATTTTTCGTTTGATATATGGACCGAGATACAGGTCTCTTTCCTGCTGGTACAGCTGGCACTTAAATAATATCTGAGCTATATCCTCAATTTCATGATCTCCATAAATACAGGTTCTCTCTTTATAAGAAGTGCCATTAAATATCCCCAATCTTACCATGGTATCAAGCTGTTCGATTCTGGCTCGGGTAAATACCTCCCTTTTGGCATTTGAATTTTTAGGTAGTTTGCTAATTGAAAGGTCTGTTTGTACTGACTCAACCGTTTTAAATTGTCTACCTTACTAAGACTGGCTATATCTTTTGGGGCCTCAGTATCCAGTATTCTTTGCCTTGCATTCTTTTTTGCTTGGTCACTGAATGTACAACACACAGGTAGACCACAACTTCTTATATAGTTTGTTAATTAGGTAGACCAAATTGCTTGTAGATGAGATTGTAACTATTCAAAGAGACACAGAACTTTATCGCAACCATATTTTTCACCATTACGGGTATGGGAAGAGGACGCTCGTGTGTGCGCACAACCAGCCAAAAATGGATTTTACCCCACACCAAAGCATCCTCCAAAAGGCCCTGTTCCATCACCTGGCACCAAGCCGTCCCCGTTCAGTGCTGACAGGTGCCATTTTTGCCTGATGGAAGAAGGGCCTTTTGGAGGATGCTTTGGTGTGTGGTAAAATCCATTTTTGGCAGGTTGTGCGCACACACGAGCGTCCTCTTCCCATACCCGTAATGGTGAAAAATACGGGTGCAATAAAGTTCACAATCTTGGAAGTCTATCTGGCTCCATTTCATTGATTTTACACCAATAATGAATCACTCTTATTTTAGCTTGCAAATAGATTGAATGAATTTCTAATTCAGCTCTAACTTCTGCCCTTCACCATTTTAGTCGCCCTCCTTTGGACACGCTCCAGTTTCTCAACATACTTTTTAAATTGTGGTGCCCAACACTGGACAAAATAGAGTGGCACTATTACTTCTCTTGATCTAGACACTATACTTTTATTGATGCAGCCTAAAATTTTATTGCCCTTTTTAGCTGCCGCATCACACTGTTGACTCATGTTCAATTTGTGGTCTACTTGGACTCCCAGATCCCTTTCACATGTAGTTTCATTCAGCCAGGTGTCGCCCATCCTATATCTGTGGATTTCATTTTTCTGCCCTAAGTGCAGTACCTTACATTTCTCCGTGTTGAATTTCATTTTGTTAGCTTTGGCCCAGCTTTCTAGTCTGTTCAGGTCATTTTGAATGTTGATCCTGTCCTCTGGAGTATTAGCTATTTTTCCTAATTTGGTGTCATCTGCAAACTTGATAAGTATACTCCCAATTCTGTCATCCAGGTCATTGATAAAGATGTTGAATAACCCTGGCCCCAGGACAGAGCCCTGTGGGACCCCACTGGTCACTTCTCTCCAGGATGAAAAGGAGCCATTGTTAAGCACCCTTTGGGTTCGGCCAGTCAACCAATTACAAATCCATGTAACAGTTACCTTGTCTAGTCCACATTTTACAAGCTTGTTTGCAAGAATGTCATGGGAAACCTTGTCAAAGGTCTTACTGAAATCAAGATATACTATATCCACAGCATTCCCTTCATCTACCAAGCTAGTAATTTTATCAAAGAAAGAGATCAGATTTGTCTGGCATGACTTCTTTCTCTGAAACCCGTGTTGACTTTTTGTGATTATGGAATTATCATCTAGATGTTCACAGACTCTCTGTTTAATGATCTGCTCTAGAATCTTTCCTGGTATAGATGTCAGACTAACTGGACAATAATTGTTGGGATCCTCTTTTTTCCCCTTTTTGAAGATGGGGACAACGTTTGCCCTCCTCCAGTCTGCTGGGATTTCTCCTGTTTTCCAGGAGTTTTCAAAGATTATTGCCAATGGCTCCGATATTACATTTGCCAGTTCTTTTAATACTCTTGGATGTAGTTCATCTGGTCCTGGAGACTTAAATTCCGGTACTATCTCTTGTCCTCTGCTCCATTATCCTCAGATTGAGCACCCTTTTCCTTTTCTGAGAAGACCGAGGCAAAGAAGGCGTTGAGTAATTCTGCCTTTTCTCTGTCCCCTGTTAGCATTTTGCCATCTTCTCGACACAGTGGCCATACCGTTTCCTTCTTCCTTTTGCTGCGGATATATCCAAAAAAGACTTTTTTATTGTTCTTAACCTCTCTAGCAAGCCTGAGTTCATTCTGCGCTTTAGCTTTTCTGACTTTACCCCTACACATGCCTGCTATTTCTTTGAATTCCTTTTTTCATGATTTCCCCCTTTTTCCATTTCTTATACACGTTCTGTTTCAAACTTAGCTCAGTTGAAAGTTCCTTAGTCATCCATCCTGGTTTCTTGAGACACCTCCCATTTTTCTTTCTCAATGGAACTGTTTGAAATTGTGCCTTCATTATCTCCCTTTTGAGAAAGTCCCATCCGTCCTGAACTCCTTTATCTTTTAGTATTTCTGACCATGGAATCGCCCTCAATACTTCTCTAAGTTTACTGAAATCCGCTCTCCTAAAATCTAGAATGTGTGTTTGACTATGCCTGGCTTCTCCTTTCCGTTGTATAACAAACTCCAGGAGAACATGGTCACTTCCACCTACTGATCCCACCACTTGCACCAAGTTTTCCCTGGGATCTTTTCCTGAGTCTTGACAGGATTGTTCCAATTACCAGATTAGCTATTTATATAAGGGTCTTAGTGAGCAGTACAAGACCATTGTTGCTTTAGAATTGAGCGCAGACATATTGTGGGAGCGGATGAGCAGATATATTATATTATAAATGGTTGCATGCCAATGAGGAAGACTATGGTCGAAACGCATCTGGCCTTTAGTGTTTAAATATCATTTCATGATTTTATTTTTTACATTTACATAACTCTTAGTGGGGTAATATTACCCTTTTAGAAACCTTTACTGGCTTTCTTGTTCCAGGATTTGA
>NC_056523.1:123272016-123305926 GCF_019175285.1 Sceloporus undulatus | reverse complement strand
CGCTAGCGCTTGTCCTCTGCAGTGCCTGGGGTTGTTCCGGTGCTGGCGCTGGCATCAGGTCTTCTGGGGCTGACCAGTGGGTCGGTTTTGAAGGTGCTGATGTTCTCAACTGACAGCAAATCCGGTGGTGGTTGGGGAGGGTTCAGGGCTTGGCCTCTCTCACAGGCACCGCCCCCTCACAGCTGGGCAGCAGAGTCTGGTGGCAGTTCAGGGCTTCTGCCTGCAAGCAGGCTTTGGAAATGCGTCTTTCACAGGTACAGCCCCCTCACAGCTGAGCAGCAGAGTCTGCAGTTTGGCACATTTATTTTGGCTCCTCAGCAAAAGGCTATCTAATATGAGAGACTCCACCAGTAGCACTGCTGTCATCAGCATAGCTTCTTGCCTCAAAGGATCACACAGTCCCACTACTGCAGAAAGATAATCTCATTGATGGGAATAATTCAGAGAGGTGTCCAAAGTATCCATATTTTAAAAATACTATAGCTGTGCTGTTTCTCAGTGAACTGAAGCCCTATTCTAGAATATCACAAGAGAGTATATGGAAGCATATTAATCCCAAACAGCAGCTCATGACTTCTGTAATGAGATGCCTGAAAGGACCATATCCCTGCTGGAAAAGAAAAGTCTATGAATGAAACACATTTATGTGAATTTCAAGAAAATCTTATTAGCCTTGATACAGATGGAATTGTTAAAAAGCAACTACAGACATGATGGAGCAGTTACTGAAACACTAGGCCACAGTAAACAGTTAATACAAGTGTTTTGTTGGCTTTTTATATTATAACTGCATTAAAGACAGAAATACATAGAATTGTTTGAACACTAACACCTGGTGCAGCCTATGGTTTCCTTGATCAGCTGGAAAACAAAATACAGTATAAGCAGGTACTTGTACTGGGTTTCAGAAATCCTAGATTACCTTAGAGTTGATGAAAAGAGGGTGACAAGATAGAAGGTTGTACAAAGTATGTGAACCTTAAGGCAAACGGGTTATAGCCTAGAGGTTTTGGTGACCAGGTCCACAAGTCCCATTCCTAACTGTGACATTTCTATATCTGTGCTTCTTTTCCCCAGTATCCATACAGTAAGATAATGTGTTTTATTTTTAATACCTGCAGTAGTTGCCCCTTTCCCACAGTTTTTTGTTCCTCTCTTTATTCTTCTATATGCTTCCTATCACCTACCATTATCCGTACATCCATATATTCATTTACCTATGACAACAATTGTCCAGAAAACCTTTTGGGAGAGATAATGGTTCTGCAATAATATTACCTTCCAGTGGAAGAATAAACAGTGGGTTCTCTGAACTTCTGACTCTTGTCTGATTCAAGGCAGAATTGCTGTCTGTATCCTTCTGTCCCCTACCTCCAATATCTTTTCTCACTGAGCTGTCCCACGTAGTATCTACATGAGTGAGGATACTCAGACAGCAATCTGCCCTCAGAGCTACCTGACCTTCTGTCATTACCTGATTCAGTTCCAATGCCAGGTAGGTGATGGCACACATGTCCCACTACCATGGCATGTCTGTCAGAATGAGGCACCCAGTGATGATCATTTGGCTGGGTGCCTAGTTTTGACCTCAGAGCAAGTGACCCACCACAGTGGTGTATCCACCAGAGAGCACAATGGGATTTGTGTGCAAACAGCCACAGAGGGCTCCTGTTCTGGCCTGGAGAAGAGAAGGTTAAGAGGTGATATGATAGCCCTATTTAAATATTTGAAGGGATGTCATATTGAGGAGGGAGCAAGTTTGTTTTCTGCTGCTTCAGAGAACAGGACCCGGAACAATGGATGCAAGCTGCAGGAAAAGAGATTCCACCTCAACATTAGGAGGAATTTCCTGACAGTACTGGCTGTTCGACAGTGGAACAGACTCCCTCGGAGTGTGGTGGAGTCTCCTTCCTTAGAGATCTTTAAACAGAGGCTGGATGTCCAGCTGTCGGGGATGCTTTGATTGTGATTTTCTGCATGGCAGGGAGTTGAACTGGATGGCCCTTGTGGTCTCTTCCAACTCTATGATTCTATGATCTTCTGGGAAGTTCCAGAACAACCAAGGACTTTTTTTAACTTCAGTCTGTTTGACCCTGTGTTGCTGGACTACTCACCAAGAGGATGTGGGGAGGCTATTTTATTTTAACTGTGCAAGCACGGCCCTAGACAGGCTCAACTCTTCTATAAACCTGAGACACATACATAGTTTACCTTGGCAATTTCACATCTATTATCTTGCACAATAAAATGTAGATTGGGTTGTAATCCTGCCTCGATCCAACTGGGAGAGGCAGGAGCATATATATCTATATCTATATATCTATGTGTGTGTGTGTGTGTATATATATATATGTGTATATATATATATATATATATATATATATATATATATTGATTTAATGAGTCTGCTGTACTTGGCACTAACAGTAAGATTAAGGTCACTGAGCAGAACACTTGTGGAAGGGAAGATACACTAGCTGCTGCTACACTTAGCTGAGGATTACATTTGTAGCAGTAGAATTGAACAGGCTTCCACATTAACAAAGATCTCACAGAGGAAAACAGGGACACACATGCACCAGCACCATCAGAGTTTGGTCAAAAGAGTGTGGCCAGGCAACAAGAGAGCAAAAATTATTAATGACGAAGAACACACACAGCTACTGGTTTAATGAGAGAAATCCTAGAATGTACGTACTGAGTTTAGGAAGGCTCGTAGTGAAAAAGAGGGGGACAAAGGGTAAGAGCAAGACTGCACCCTCAAGCTAAGTTAATTGAGTGCAAACTACTTTTGCACTCTGAACTGTGTTTGCAACAGCTGAAGAAAACCACGGATGAAGGTGGGACGAGAGAGAAAACAAGACATTTTAAAAGCAGTTAAGAAAGTAGGAGATCAGAGTATTATTAACCAGTATGGTCTGTGCCAAACCAGTACAATTGGGGAGTATATACTTCCGTATTTGAGGGAAGAAATATGAGTGGCAATATTTGAGGTAAGCAAACCATGAGTGGCAACCCTAAGTTAGTTAGCTAGCATTCCTTTGCTGGTGTTCTGATTATGTAGTCAGTGGTTCTCAGACATTGGTCTTCCAGATATTTGAGGCTTCAGCTCCCAGAATTCTTGGATATTGGTAATTCTGGGTGGGATTTCTGGTACTTGAGCACCAAAGCATCTGGAAGACCAGAGGTTGAGAATCCCTATATTAAATGGAATCACCATGCTGCTGTACTCAGTCACATTAATCAGTTGTTATTGAGCATAGTCATGTTGCAACTTCCCCTTGCTGTTCTTGATAATGTTCTTGATAATGGATGACATACTCTTGGACTGCCAAGTAATCTCCTCTGGCCAAAATCTGGGAGGAGTTACTGAGAGAAGCAACCAAAATTATCTGCCAAAATTATGTGGCTGTTGGGTTCTGGCTGCAAAACAATATTATAAGTTTTGACAGCTGTTCTAGCTCATCTGCCAAAATGACTAAAAGACCATCCATAATCTCGTTCAGATGCAATGCAAAGAAAAGGTCTAAGGGAAGGGGATGGAAATATAGCTGCTTCATCTTGTCTAGGAAATTATTAACTGTTTACTCCATTCCAAACCTTGCATGTGTCCAGAAAGAAAAACTTGACTCTCCCAGATCCTTTTGACAGTTGGTATTGATGCAAGCAACAGAAAGGAGTATGACACGCCAGTCTTTAGCCCAGTGATTGGATAGTCAGAAACACAGAGAAAGTGAAGGGAACAGGCAGCATTCTTACCCCATTACCAAAAAGGAGGACGTATACACCAAAAAGCATAAGGGACATCTTCAGTAGGTATTTAACTCAAGTTGATCTCCCAAGATTGACAAGTTTTCTGGACAAGGGGTTTCTGAAGAATCTTCCTGCTGACTGTACATCATCACCTGTATGTGTGTCTCCCTCCTTCTCTTCCACTTTCTGCTGTTTTGATCTCACCTGTTATCATCCTGTGTGCCTCTGTTCAATGACATCCACTTAACAACTCCCCAAGACCCTGATCGTCTAACCCCCATTTCCATTGGTCTGCAGCCTATCTCAGCTAATGCACTAGCAGGTCAAATCCCACCCTGAGCATCTTGTGTGATCTCCAGCCCACGGCCTTGGCTCAGAGGAATGGCACATGGCCCATAGTCTGTCAATTTCATTTCTTTCTTTTCTACCTTGAGGGCGCACCCATTTTTGCACCAAGAGCCCACAATCCGGACCTCTCCCTTTATAGCAATCTATACCAGAGCTATGAATGAGTCTCAATGTGTTCTCTGTGGATGCCTTTGCATTGTGCTGTGCTGCATGTGCATGCTCTTTTTGCATGCTTCTAGTCTTGCACACTTGATAAAACTTGAATGGTTGCAGTGCATTCTCCTTAGATCCCACCCCTTTACTGCTGCTGTCTGCTGCTATCTTGGAAAGGCGGGATATTGTTTTGTTTTTGTTTTGTTTTGTTGATTTATTTTTCTTTATTTTTTTTTTTTTTTTTACTTTGCTATATAGTTGAATAATGAGCTCTTGAGGAGAACTCTGTGGAAGGTAGTACCTCAAAAAGGATTAATTATAGAGAGAATTATATTCCATGAGGTCTAGTGTAATGGAGCACATGGGAATATATTGGAGCTCCCAACTGTGGGAAAAGAGTGGTCCAGCAAGCAAAACTGGGGCTCTTAACTCCTCATTTCTGAGAGTGGAGCAGAATATGGTAGGATAGATCAGAATCCTGGAATTTGCATTTCAGCTATGCTACAGTGAATAAATACATCTTCTATTAAAGGCATTTAGGGGCATTGCCCTCCTCCCAGAAAAAGAAAAAGACAGGAAAATATTGATAATCCTGTAGCCTAATACCATGTTTACTTGTTAAATCATAGTTACATCTGTGGGCTGATCTTGGAAGCATCATATTTAGGATTATAACCTGAGTTTACATAGTTTTTATATGGGAGTACACTCCCAGTCATCCCTCCTAGGAGCTGGTGCAAAAGTTATAATACCTGTATGTAGTAGAGACTGAGTGAAAGAAAAATGAGGTGAGGCATAAGTTACTGAGGGGCTGTCTCCATGGGCCAAAGGGCCCATGTTCCTCCTGTCTTCGCATTGTCCTGGTTGGATGACACAGACCAAAATCCCAGAGCCAGGATCAGGCCAGATCATGGCAGACTGGATGAGGATCTGACCTTATCCCAGGGTAAAAGGCCCTTAACACAGGTCAAATTTACTCTTGTTTGACTTGGAGTTTCCACAAAACCCAGCAGCAAACCCAGTTAGATCAGATGGCCCTGTGTGACCCTTATCCTCATCCACCATTGCTGCTAGTGAGTAGACCACCGTCACCATGTCTGACGCAGAAATGGGTACAGCCAGACGTTTCCTTGTCAGACATGGCAAAGCAGGTCTACTCACTAACAGACATTGACAGATGGAAGTAAGGAGCACATGCCAGTACCAGGTCCATGACAAGGGGACAGGTGGGTGTGTAAACACCCGCCTGTCCCTGTGCCAGCCTGGGGCCCATCTGCTGAGCCCCTTAGAAATATTGCCATCACACTTGATCTGCATGACCTTGAATGGGAGAACATTAAATCAGGAGTAGTAAACAGAACATAATGTTCCGGATCTCAGCGTTCTCCTCAAGGTGCTTAGGTTCATCTGTGCATGACAAGCTGGGAAGTTGTGGGGTCAAAAAAATGACACCTTTCTGCTCGGATTTCTGCAGAGACTACTTCGTATGGACCTGCCTGTGGCAGATGACAATACAGTCCATTTCAATTCCACTCTCATGGCGTTGATTCGGACTGCACTTGACATCAAGATTGCCAAAGGTAAGTATCACTTCCATAAATGCAACAAGAGAGAATTGTCTTTTGTGTAACAGGTTAATTAATTTTGTTAAATGAGAATGAATAAAGGAAAGCCCATCTTAGGCTACTGTAGCACTTAGGCTGAAAGGGAGATATAAAACAGAGCTTGCATGTGGCAAATACAAACAACCAAAAAGCGCATTCTCCCCATCCTACAGAGCTGTGGTGCTGACATGGCTTTCTGGCTTTTAGCTTGTCCAAATAGCTTCTGCAGGAAGAAGGCCCTAGTGTTTAAGAGAGCCATCAGAAGCAGTACTAATGGATCTGCAGTGTGTTTAGAACAGGGGTGTGTCTCTCTAGGTGCTAGATTGCAGCTCCTATCAGTTTAGCCAGTGGTGAGACTGAAAACTGGGAACTGCAGTCTGGTAACATCTGGAGGCTGCACTTTTCCAACTCCTGATTTTTATGTTGAGTGTTAAAAGCTTCTTGCCTCCTGTTTCCCTACACACCAGAGCTGAAATTTTGCTAGGATTACTTGCTGTAGCAGTTTGCTTCAAATTTTGCCAGGGTGTATGGCACACTTTTCAGTAAGGCTTGCTCTGGCATATAGAAAATTAGAGGTTCAGAGAGAGAATTGTGCTAGAATCTTTCCCTCTGAGTTACTAGCTTGTTCAGTACATTTTAGTATACAGTTCTATATAAGTAGATGGAATATTGGCAGCAGAATAAAAATTTCCATCACACCTGAGAGCAGCAGGCCAGTTTAGGGGATTAGAATAGAGTGTGGAGCATGTACAACTCTGTCTTCAGAAACGATCACTCAGAAAGAACATCCAATGGACTACTGACATTTTCCCCCTCCTACTAGTGTCTCAAGACACTCCAGTTGCCTCCACCTACTTTTAGAGCCAGGCTTGAGTAGGGAACAGTCTTACATACGATCTCCGAACTGTGTTGTGAAGTATTTACAGTTCAGGAGAAATTTAATCACATGGTGTGTTTAAAAAAAACATCAGCTGTGATAACAAGGCTGCAGTGACATCTAGAGTTTGTTATTTTTACAATTAACCATTAATCAGCAAAATCCAAGACAGAAAAGAACAAAAAATGTTAATATTTAGAAGAAAAGGGATCCAAATCAGAAGCAGACATATCTGTTACTTACTTCTTACTCCTGGGTTACATCTTGTAGGAGGGGCTGACAAGCAGCAGATGGATGCAGAGCTGAGGAAGGAAATGATGGCAATCTGGCCCAACCTGTCCCAAAAAACTCTGGATCTCCTGGTAACCCCTCATAAATGTAAGAACTACCTTTTGCTGCCCCTGCTTACAATGACACTTCTGTCACACTGAATTAACTTGTGGATACTCCAGTTTAGTACTGTAGAGCCATCTGCCTAATGGAGGGAATTGTGCCATTTTCCACACTTGTCTCTATTATTCCAAGTGGACAGTAATTATGCTAACTGGCAGACAGTATCCATGCTCAGAACAAATACAGCCTGCTAAAAAGGCACATGATGTGCTTTGTTGTAATTGCCTCTTACAGGTATGTTCTCCTACTTCAGTACTAAGGTAGGCAACTTCCTGAGGTCTAGGATCATAGGATCCACCCCCACCCCCTCAACATCCCAAATTGTTGTTTGTTTGTTTTCTTTTCATTTATTTTTGAGTGCCCAAAACAGCCAATCACAACTTCTAGAGGACATAATTGGTTGTTTTGGACCAACTATCACTGCCACCCAGTTTTAGGCCTGGAAGTGACTGGACAAGACCTTGAAATGCCACAGCCACCTCTGTAATCTGTCCATGTTCCCCTACACTTCCAGATTTTTTAGGAGCCCAAATGGCCAATCATGCTTTCTTTAGTCACATAGGGGTTTTCAAGAGGCCCTTATGGGTCTAGAACAGACTGGCTGAGATGAGATGGCCAGTCACATTCTTCTAGTGGGTGTGATTGATTATTTTATCCATCCCCATTTCTTGGCAGTATGTGGAGATCAGTGGGGATGCAGATTTCCTCCAGACTCCTCATAGACTATAAATCCCATGTGTATTTGCATCTGTTTGGCGGGGGGGGAGGGGGGCTTTGCAAGTGAACTTTTTTCTTTTCTTTTCTGTGTTTGGCAGTTTTGGCCTGAAAATCATTTCCCCCAAAAAAGGTTTTTTAAAATGCCATGGCTCAGGAGGCTTTGGGAGATTGGTGGGGACAATTTGGAATCTGCAAAAATGGGATCCACAGCCTTCCAATCCCTCACTACTGCCCTAGATTAGACTCAATGCATCTGTAGGCTGTAGTCCATAAAAGTTCATATTACAATAAGTCTATTGATTTTAACGGTGCCACAGGCCTTGTCCTTAATCTAAAAATAAATGTGGAAGCTCAATGAAGTGCTTAGCCAACCACTGGCTGCCTGTCACTTAAGCAGGGACCGATTAAGCAGGTTTGGGAAGGAGCCTATGTCTTTCCAACACTTCTCAAATAGTGAAGATGGAGTGATGTCCTGTTTTCCTTGGTCACTCATTGGTTTTGGCCTCACACTATTTTAGGACAATTGGTCCCCATGCTTAGGAGCCCATACAGACCATGTCCTTTATAGCAATTCACCTCATAGCACATGATTCTGGTACTGTAGTCTGAATCTTTGAATATCCATCCCCTCAAGATATTTAACTGGACTCCCACTCCAGAACTGCATGGCAGACTGAGCACTTCTGCACATACCAGTTGTAGTGTGTCCAACAAGCCTGTACAAGGATAGCACCTTTGAGCAGTGCCAAAGCAACATTAAAATGGAATGATTTTTAATGTTTTCTTTCTGATTTTCTCATCCTGCAGCTACTGACCTGACTGTGGGTAAAATCTATGCAGCCATGATGATCATGGAATATTACCGCCAAAGTAAGGCTAAGAAGTTGCAGGCCATGCGGGAGGAGCAGGTATGTGAGGAACATAAAACATGACTTAGAAAAGGCCCTTCAGCTCCCAGCTCTGGCTCAGACTGCCTAGTTTCCATCAGCTCGTGGACTCACATTTAAAGGGAGAAAGAAATCAAATGGTTTAAAAACTGAGACTCTTTTGTCAGTAACTGTGGTGTGTGTGTGTGTGTGAGTGTGTATGTGTGTGTGACAGATAGAGAGAAGAACCAAACCCTTGAATACAAACAATGCAGTACAACTCCTCTTATATCACACATCACATCATGCTACAGCATTGGTAGGGAATCTCTATCAGATTTTTTTTCTTCAAGACAGTCTATTGCGGTTTTATACATTTTCTTCCGTTGTGCTTCCTATGTAGACATTTTACAACAATAAAGTTGTTTTCCACATAGATCACCAGTGTGCATTTGACATGTAAGCTTATCTGAAAGTAGAGGTGCCAGACTGGAGCCAGTACAGGGCTCCTATAACTTTAATCCTCAACAGATATACCTACTGTATATAGCAGTTTGTGTGAGAGAATGTCCATAGGAATACAAAACATTGCTTTGTGGAGACAAGGTGTGGAGGTGACAAGTTCAGTTAGGTCATTAGAGGACAAGGCAAAGATGTTGTCTTAAGCCAAGGTGAGTAGATAAGCATACAAATGAGTATTGGAATGTAGTGTGGGAGCAATAAAGAAGATGTGATCAACTAGCCAAGAGAGCCCCCAAGAGGCTAGGGGGTTAACTAATATTTTAATGTGAAGTCGAAGGCATTAATGGCTGGAATCCATAGTTTTTTGTGGGGTTTTCAGGCAATGTTGCCATGTTCTGAAAGAATTTATACCTGATGTTTTGCCTGCATCTGTGGCTGACATCTTCAGCTGGTGGCATGCAGGTGTGTGGTGTATATATACTGTGTGATCCATGGTAGAGAGGAAGTGATTTACATGTTAATCTGTGTGTTGATCTGTTGGTGAATGGTAAGGCCTCAGGAGTCTATTTAATTAGTGATCCATTGTCTGCTGGGAAAACTCCTGACCCTGAGTGATGTTCATTTGCATGTGCTGAGTCTTAATTTTGGTGTTTTTCAGGACTGGTAGCCAAACTTTGTTTACTTTCCGGGTTTCTTCTTTCCTGTTGAAGTTGTCCAGGTGTTTTTAGATTTCAATGGCTTCCCTGCGTATTCTGACCTCATAGTTGTTGGCATGGTCCCGAATTTCAGTGTTTTCAAATAGCATTTTGGGTCCATGTTGGTTTATAACCAAACATAGTGTTCAAACACAAATCAAAGAACACAAAAGACATTGCAGACAGGGCCAGCCAGAAATATCAGCAGTAGCAGTAGTAAGCCAACCTGGACATAAAATGCTATTTTAAATTTATTATTAAACTGCTGCTAAAAGCTATCTCAACATGAAACTCTGACTCAATTTGTGTTTTCCTGTAGAATCGGACACCACTTATGTTTCAGCGCATGGAACCACCATCCCCAACCCAGGAGGGTGTCCAAGGACAGAATACGCTTCCTTCTTCACAACTGGATCAAGGAGTTGGAATGTGAGTCTTAGTTAATAAAGCCTCCAGTCATGCTGTGTTCCAAGGCAGTGTTTCTCAAGCCATCTAATGTGGAAGATCATCAATTTTTCCCCACTGTGTCAGGAATCTGTAACATATTTGTTGCATATTCTTGTCATGTTGACATAGTTTCCTGGAAACACCCAATGGCTTACAGACTGGCACTGACATGGATCACCACGTTGAGTAGCACTAAGGGATAGTTCATCTGGATCAGAAGCCTCATAGAGATATCGCCTCCCATTCAGGACAAACTCAGAGAATGGTCAACCCATTGTGTTGTTGTTGTTGTTGTTGTTGTTATATATAGTACTTGTTGTTGTTATTTTCTTACCTGCCTCTCCCCAAGGTTCAAGGCAAGGTACAACATAAATTAGAACACATAAAACCATTTAAATACATTACGTTAAAACACATAAACACAGGACATATTAAAATATCCAACATAAAATTTAAAATATACTAATTTAAAATTAATAGTTTAAAATCAGCTGGGTAGGCCTGCTGAAAAGGATAGGTCATTAATACTGTTTTAAATTCAGACAGGATGTTTAGTTGTCAGATTTCTCCTAGTAGGTAATTCCATAGTCTAGGAATGGCTGCTGAAAATGTCCTCTGGGTGACAGTTGCCAGTCTGCTGCTGGCCAGTTGAAGTAAATGTCCCCCAGAGGACTAGAGCAGGGGTAGGCAACCTTTTTGAGCCGGGGGCCGGGTTTCTGTCCCTCGGACAACTGGGGGGCCGAAGCCGGGGGGTGGAGCTTCCACCCTCCGGGGGCGGTGCCACACACTGGGGGTGGAGCTTCCACCCTCCAGGGGCGGGGCCAGTGCTGGAGGCCTCACCCTCTTTCCGGGCCCCTGACGGGCCCCAGGCCCTGTCAGGGGCCCGCAAAAAAGCCAACGGCGGGCACCAGCACTAGAGGCCTGGCCCTCTTTGCCAGACCTGCCACCCCCCATCTCACATTCATTCTCTTTTCTTCCTCCCTTTTCCTTTCTTCCATCTCCTTTTCTCATTCTCCCAATTCCTTCCCTCACTCCCACTCTTTTTCCTTCCATCCATCTCTCTCTTCCTCCCTTTTCCTTATTCTTCCCTTTCTATTTCCCTTTCACCTTCTTACTACCCTTCCATGCCTTTCTTCCTCCATTTCCTTTATTCCCCCTCTCTCTCTCCCTTTTACTCTTTCTTTCCTTCCATTCATCTCTTTCTTCCTCCCTTTCCTTTATTTCCCCTTTCTTCCTTCCCTCATTCCACCTCTTCTTTTATTTCCCTCTCCCTTTCTCTTCCTCTTTCCTTCTTCCTTCCCTCCTGTCTTCCTAGCTCCCTTCCCTTCCCCCCATCTCTCTCTCCACACCTCTTTCCTTCCTTCCTTCTTTCCCTTCCTGCTGGAGGCAGAGGTCCATCCCTTCTTCCTTCCCATCTCCCCTTCTCTTTCTCCTTCCTTCCTTCCCTATGTCTCCCTTCACATCCCCCTTTCCCTCATGTCTGTCTTCCTCCCTTCCCCATCTCTCCCTCCACACATCTTTCAATCCCTCTTGCCTTCATTTCCCCCTTCCTTTCTTCTTTCTTCCTGGCTCTCTTCTCTTCATCTCTGCCTCCACACAGCTCTTTCTTTCTTTCCATCCCTTCCACTCTCTCTCCTTCCTTTCATCTCTTTCCTTCTTTCCACCCATCTTTCTCTTCCTTTTCCTTCCCCCTCCCTTTCTCATTCTCCCCTTTCCCTTTCTCTCCCTCCACCTCTGTTCCTTCCTTTCTTTCCTTCCATCCATCCAAAATAAATAAATTTATTTATTTTTCTATTTCAAATATTCTTATATAAAGTTCCTTTTTAAAAAAAATGGCAGAGAAGTACATAACAAAATGAAATTAGTACTTTTTTTAAAAAAAATTATAAGTATGGAATTCTGAGGATTTTTATTCTAATTTGCTTTATTTTGCAATTCCCTATTCTGTGCCTTCCAAACATTCCTAGAAGTTCCTGGAACCACAGCTCCTGGCTACATTTCATATGCCTAAGGAATGCTAGGGTTTAGCATAGTAGGAAAAGTCCATAGCTTCCAGAAGAGGAAGACACTATGGCCCCATTCCCACTGGGCTATAAAGCAAATCAAGAATCGGATTATAGGAACATCGTTCCCATTTGAATTCACGTTCGATCCTTGTTTAAGGAAAAAGGTTCCCATTTGAATTTGCATTCGATTCTACTTTGATCAATTTCTCTAGTGAAAACCCGAATCAGTGATGGATAACCCGGATTATCCTGACACCACTTTTCCAGCAGTTCTTTTCCCAGGAACCGTGTCTGATCTGGAGTAAATTAATGGGATGGTCGGGTGTCCGACTTGGGTATTTTCATATGGGAGGGCCAATGTTAAAGGGGCTGGTCTGAGGGTGTCACCCACTTTGTTCTCTTTCCTGGAATTCCCGGCACCATTTTCCCGTTCACGTAGCCTTTCCTCGGTGTTGTGGGAAGCGATTGTGTGTGTAGTAGGCGCATAGCTGGGCAGGGACAAGGACCCCCAAAGAGAGGGAGGCAGAGAGACTTATTAGGCTGTATCTACACTGGAGAAATCACCCGTTTTGACACTGCTTTCACTCTTTCCTGGCTCTAGGCTATGGAACTCTGGGAGTTGGACCCACAACAAACTGCAATTCCCAGAATGCCATAGCTTTGAGAAAGGATGCTTAAAAGCAGCGCCAAACCGGGTGATTTCTCCAGTGTAGATGCAGCTTCAGTCTCTCTCTCTCTCTCTCTGGCACGCACGTGTCTGTGTGCTCCCCTGCCCTTCCTGGGAGTTGTGGGACTGGGCACACGCGCACACACATACACAGGAAGACCTTTGGATCTGAATTAGATCCCCTCTTATTCCTCCTCCTCCTCCTCCTCTACTTCTTTCCCTCTTGCTCCTCCTCCTCTTCTTCCTCCCTTCTTCTTCCTCCTCTTCCACTCTGGGCCCAACAACATACTCCAACTCTCAGAATTCCATAGACACAATCTCTAGATCCAGAAAAGAGTGAAAGAGGTGCCAAGAGTGTGGATGCAGCCTCTCTCTCTTTGGTACGTGGGCCCTCCCCTGCCCCAAGTCCTGGGAGTTGGGGTTTGTTGCTGGCCAACTGGGCCCTTCTTATTTCTCATCCTCCTGCTCCTCCTCTTCTTCCTCCTCTCTTCTTCCTCCTCTTCTTCCTTCCCTCTTCCTCCTCCTCCTCTTCCTCCTCCACTTTTCTTCCTCCTCTTTTATTTCATCCTCTTCCTCCTCTTCCTCTTCTTCCTCCTGTCCTCCTCCTCCTTCCTCCCCTCTTCCTCTTCCTCCTCTTCTTCCTCCCCTCTCCCTCCTCTTCTTTTTTATCTTCTTTCTCCTATTCTCCTCCTCCTCCTCCTCCTCCTTTCTCCTCCCCCCTTCCTTCTCTTCCTTTTATGTTGTTGTTGTTGTTGTTGTTGTTGTTGTTGTTGTTGTTGTGTGCCTTCAACTCTTTTCTGACTTATGGCAACCCTGCAAAGTTCCCTTGGCATAGTTTCTTCGGGGGGGGGGGTGCCTTTATTTTCTCCTGAGAGGCTGAGAGATTGTGTCTTGCTCAAGGTTTCCCAGTGGGTTTGCATGGCCAGTCTGTCTCCTCCAATTCTCTAGCCACCAAGCCAGCCCCCTCTTCTTCCCCCTTCTCCTTCTTCTTCTTCTTCTTCTTCTTCCCCTCTTCCAATCACAATGACGCCTAGACACCGAAGCGCTCAGGCGATCCATTGACTGCTTTAAAAAAACCCAGAAAATGAAAGACGTAAATGGGAATGGGGAACAAAAATAGCCCGCGTCAAAATGCATCGAAGCACCTGATGTCACTATGACGTCTAATCACCTGAGCGCTTGATTGACAACTTAGAAAAGAAAAGAAAAACGGTTCCAGACAGGCAATGGGAACAAAAAAGTCCACGTCAAAATACAATGGAGAAATATCAGTGGGAACAAGAACATGGGTCAAGGAAAACCGAGTCCATTTGCTCCCTTTTGTAATGGGAATGATGGACATGATTCAAATACGACTCGGGTACTCGATCTGAACCAGACTCACAGCAAGATTCATCGCTTTATAGACCAATGGGAATGGGGCCTGAAGCAGCTTTGCCACGCTTCAGTCCAGGAATGATTCTCAGTGTTACAAGCCTAGCTATGGCAGGGCAGCAATTTCATAAAATCAAAGAATTGGCTCAGTTTAACCAGTCCCATGCTCCATGTAGAATCTAGTTTGAGTCTGACTTTTCTGTCTATTTCCAGGGGCATGCAGGAAGGGGGAATGAAAGAAAGTGAGTCATGGGTCACACAACGAGCACAGGAGATGTTCCAGAAGACAGGAACCTGGAGTCCAGAGCGAGGGCGCCCAGAGGAGATACCCAATAGCCGGATCAATTCCCAGGTGGTTTATGTGCCAGCAAGGTGTTTGGACTAACACTTGCCTATCTGTCTTTTTCTTGGTGTCGCCTTTCCCTGCTCAGCTCCACCCTCCCATGATAAGTCTGTATAATACTCAACCTGTCACTATAATCAGACATTGTGGTGAGAGAAAACAGAATCTCTGGAAAGCTGTTTAAGCAGGATGCATAGGCCAAAAAAGGCAAGAATGAGTGTTGAGCCAATATGAGTTGAGATGTGGTTTGTGGTGTAATTTGTGTTAGACAGACAACAACCTACATTTTAGGAAGCTTTGGTAACATAGTAAATGTGAACTGAGAATCCAGTTATACTTATGATGAAATTACTATAAGTCTTTTCTTCCCTGAGCAGTAACCAGCCTGTGTCATCTTGCCTTTTCATTATGTTAATTAGATATTGTGAATTCACCTCATTAAAATAAAAAATAAACAGATTTTTAAACTGGCCCCAGAGGTGAAGCAAAATCTCACCAAATTATGAGGGCTCCATACTGGTAACTTTAAGAAATATAAATGTGATGTTCATTGTTCCTATGAACTGAGAATTTCAAATGGTATGCATAACTGTAGTGAAGTTCAGACACATATGCACAGAACTATGTGAAGGAATGTGGGAAAATGTACTAACTTATTTTCCAATCATTTATATTGATATATTATGTTCTGTGGAATCCAGAATAGCCTGAGAATAAAGTATAATGAGCAAGTCATCTTCCATTCTGCTCATATTATGCCTGTCTTCTCCCAATGGAGGCACTATGTCAATGACTTGATGTACTTGACAATACAGTGGTACCCCGGGATACGAATGCGCCGCCTTACGAAATTTCCAGGTTACGAAAAAAATCCATTTTAAAAAACTGTTCTGGGTTACGAAGGTTATTTCGGGTTACGAAAAAAATTTTGGTGCTTTTCGGCGCTATTTCGCACGAAATCGCGGCTTTTCCCCATTAGCGCCTATGGCTTTTTCGCCTTACGAAGATTTTCGGGTTACGAAAGCGGCGGCGGAACGAATTAATTTCGTAACCCGGGGTACCCCTGTAGCAGGAAACCAGAATACAACAAAATCCACACAAGAGAACTACCTTTATTGGCCAACCAAAATGCAGAAAATATATCATGCAAGCTTTCAAAGCTTCACTGGCTTTTTCATCAGGCAAAGATGTTAAAACTCATACAGGGATATCAATGCAGGCAGAGGCCACTCCTCTTCTTGAAACAAAGAAGGCAATAAAAAACAGGAACAAAGGGCAATAAAAGAAAAAAAATTGCATTGATATCCCTCTAAATGACAACAGAGATAACATCTGTGACAAAATGTAGGCCTCTGACTCTAACACCATCACGTTTCTTCTGTATGAATCGGGTTGCCAATTGTTCCAGAAAACCTGGGAAATATCCTGGCTGGGCCAGTGGAAGCACTAAATCCCAGATTTCTCCTTCATAAGTCGTTGGGCGATAAAGTAAGAAACCATGCAAGAAGACTGACACTGGTGGAAGGAGCCCCTGCAGGCTTTGGTTGCTACTGAACAGGTGTAGCATTGCCACCTTATTCTTCCCTCCTCGCTTCCCCTTACAGGCAAAATAGGAAAGGAGGCAAGCAATGGCCTTGAGTTGTGTGATCATTGTGTTGGTGGGACTATGCAGCACAGTGGAACTTTGCTTCTACTCTTTTAACTCTCTGGGGCTGCTTGAAAGCCTCCTTCTCATTACACCAGCCAGTTCCCCTAGAAAGAAAGAGCTCTTAGCTTGGTACTAGTACTGAGGTTGAAATATAATAGTAGAAAAAGTACAATGATCAATGTGTTGAGTCTGGATAATCAGAATGCAAATTAATAAAATGCATAATTATAATAATTTGCATAATATGCAAATTAGATGCCTGGATATGTGGGACTGGAATATAGCAACCTTATGTATGAGTTTTTACATCTTTGTCTGATGAAAAAGCCAGTGAAGCCTCAAAAGCTTGCATGATTTCTGGATTTTGGTTGGCCAGTAAAGGTGTGCTCTTTTGTGGATTTTGGATTTTGTTGTAATTGGCAACAGTAGGTGCTCCTGACATAGTAGCAGCTGCTTGCCTGTTGTGCCATAATCACATCCCAGGTCAATATGTTACCATAGTACATTGGCCACTCCACCCCTCCTTTTATATTGCCAAACATTTGAGTAACCAGGCTGTTTTTTAACAATGAGGATATCAGCATATATCCAAGTCAGATATTTGCATTATGCTTTTATTGTTCTGCACTTAATCTAAAGAAATCCTGGTTGTGGCCATAGAATGACTTAGCATGCTTTTGTACAAAGCTTTAATCATTTTGCCTCATTTACAAAATATTTTAATTAGTCCATATGGTATTGCCTTCCTCCCTTCATTGCTAATCCTACCATAGCTTCTTTCTGGCTTCTTGTGTGTTCTTACTCCATTGTCTGCCTTACCTAATACAGTCAGTAGAAATGCGGGAGATGGCAAAGGATGGCTACTCAGACAGTGACCAGTATCTGCCAATGGAAGGTCATGGACGGGCTGCCTCCATGCCACGACTGCCTGCTGAAAACCAGGTGAGGTTTTTTTTCTCTGACCTATGTGTGAACTTGAGGGCTGTGGTGATACTCCCTTCCCTGCATTCTCTGACTCTTGGAGGTAGGAGTAACCCTCATGGTCACCCACACCAAGGAAGTCATGATGCTGACTTGGTGTTCCATGTACTGATGCAAAGTGAAAAAATGCTTGAAGCCTACCTCTTCCAACTGAGTTCTTTCAGGCAGAAATGAGGAATGTGTGCCCCGCCTCCCCAATTGTTGCTGAACTACAGCTCCTATCATCATCCTTCACAATTGGCAATGATGGAAGCAGTAGTCCAAGAGCATCGGGAGGAAGACAGGTTCACTACTCCAGCTTTAGGGTAAGCCAAATAAAACTGCTCGGATTATCAAGGGAGAATTTCAAATAATATTATCATCACGTGTTGAAGGCTTTGCTTTCAGACAGGAAATGAAAATAACACTTTCTCATTCCTAGGCAAGACAACAATTTCACAAATGGACCTTAGGACAAGGCACATTACATGTTAGGCAGGGGAAACAGGGAAGTCAGCATCCTCATGCTAAATGTACTTTGGGTTTAAATATGAAAAAAGAATGCTATCCCCTTTCTGAATATGTAATTCTTCCATTACAGTAAAAGTGGAGAACTGTGGAAGACTAGTGGATTACATTGGTCACCCAGAAGACCTTGGGGCATCCCCCAAACTGAGCAAAAAAGTTCAAAAGGCTTCCTCCCCCCCCCCCCCCAAAAAAAAACCCCACCCTCTAAAGGCATGAGGTCACATTCATTATGTTTTGGGAAGTTCGTGAGCCATTCTAGGTCCAGGTGATGCTTTTTGTAACGGCAGGAAATGATCTGAAGTCACTTCCTGGTCACTTGCTATTTTTAAAAGGCTTCTTCCGGGCATATATTGATTCAGAATGGCCCAAAACGTGGAGAAAATGCCCCTACGCTCCCTAGCGAACATTTGGGCACATTTTTTAAAAAAATTGCAAAATGTTTTTGGGCCTTCAAAGATGGTGAAAATGTCCCCTACACTATCCAGGCAGCATTTGGTGGTGTTTTGGAGCAAAATCACTTTTTCAAAAAAATATTGAAGGGGGTGCAGAGCTCACAAAAACAGCCCTGGGGGTGCATGCATGCCATTCACAAGCCTGTGCCCAACCCACTTTGCAGCATTATTTGGAAAACAGTTTCTGACCCTAACATATCTTCTGCTGTTTAATAGGCAGAAGATTGAAAGGAGGTGAAGGGAAGGATGGAAGTTGTTTCTGTCCTTCACACAGATGAGGCTCTCAGTCATATACATTTCCCTCTTTTAAATTCATGGAAGATGCCCATTTCTTCTGACTCACTGGCTCTTGGCTATTCTGTAGGAGTCATGTGCTCTTCCCAGCAATACATTAGCTAACCATTGTCTTAGATGCAAGGTATCAGCCAATTGTCATCCTAGTTTATTGGTCCAAATTGTTATGTAAAAATTAACCCGTGCAGTCCCACAAAATCAGCATTTTACTGTTGAATACAACTCTTCTGGCCCCTGGGCTACTAATTCCTTGTTCATGGGCAGAGCCATTCCCCTGATTATGTAATGTGTCCTTCCTGAGTTCCTTTAGGCAGTGAAGGCTCTGCTTAATTTACATCCCCCTCCTTTTTTTTTCCTTTTTTTTATTTTTTTTATTTTTTTTTTTTTGTCTCCAACCTGAGAGGACCAAGCAGCTCACATTAATCAGCTAGCAACATGACAAGAATGGATATTTATTTCCAGCCTCCTATGGCAGTAACAGTTTAATGATGAAAAGAGAGGCAGAGTAGATCTACAGCCTCTTTGCTACAATATATAGTGACCTGACAGCCTGCAGACCTTGGTACACATTGTTTTCAGATTGCATCAGTAACAAGTGATCAAAAGTATTAACATTGGCTGCAGTATACATGTGTCAACCCTCCAGTACTTCCATGGGCAAACCAAGCTGGGCCCATCACCCTCTGGCCAAAGATGGAGAGGTTAAAGGAGGGAATTATGAAATGCAAAAAGACTGATATGTGAATGCAGCAATGGAACAAATATGACCCCAGGAGACAATCAGTGTGATTCAAGGAAGAGAAATGGCACCTCTTTGTCATTGGAGGAGGGAGGGAAGACTTTCTGGGTCAGGCACCATCTGCCATGCACACATGGCTTTGCAACAGAGCTCTGTGGAGGAGCTAGGGGGCTGCCAGTGAGGTTACCTGGCAACTTGTCCCTACCCCAAAGCTGCCCCATTGTGGTCCCACCCATATTTGGTGCCACAAGGACAATTGCCTCTTGCTGCCTTAACTGGCCTTGCTTAGGGGGCACACTTTCTGCTAATTCGTTGTTTTGACTAAGCTAGAAATTTATTTTATTAGAGGTTTGTTTTGTTATGTTACCTATGTCCCCATCCTTTCCTTCTTTTGACCGGGAATGGACAAATTGAAAGGGCTAAATGAAACAGCAGCTGCCTTTCTATGGCTTGTCACAACAGAGCTGCCATGAAAGCAAAGGTCATGCCCTTCTGCAGCAGCCCTCCAACAATTAATGTTTGCTTCCTGATCTGGCATGAAGCATGTTTGGTGGCAGCCATCTTTTCAGGGCTGTGATATGCAGTCCCAGCAGCCAGTGTTGTGCAAGGCAGGAGGGGCAGAGTGGATGGTGGGCTTGGGAATAGGGAGTGCTCTTTGCTAAGCATGTGTCAAGCAGCAGTCGCTCTCAGCATGCTCGGCTATGTAACAGCATTTACTGCCATATCAACAGGCTAACCATATGTGTGTCTCTGTGTATATGTGTGCAAATGAGAGCTTGGGCATACTGTGATGTGAAGAAGGTATATAAAATAAATGTCCCATCTGCAGTTTTTCTTGCAATGGTTCCCATGTCTGGAGAAACATGGAATAATAAATAAATATGCATCCCAGTTCTGCCTAGCAGAGCCTAAATCTTAATTCATAAGAATCTGAACAGTCACATCTTGTTGAAAAGATCAACTACACCAACCTAGCTGCAAAAACCAGCCTTGCCTTTAAGATAGTAGCATGTAAATTCAGTGACTGTATATGGTTCTCTCCATCAAGGTTTGGCAACCTGGGTAGTTCATTTGACAAGGCTCACTTGTACCTGGTATGCTCTCAGTGTCATAAAGTTTGTATCTGAGTAAAGATTCAACAAGTGGTAGGCCTTTGATTCAGCAAGGGATAGTACTGCTCCATTTTTTTAGAACATTTCCCAGAATCTTCTGCGATACACAGGGCTTCCTTGTCAGAAGAGTGAACATGAGAAGGATTCTCTGAAGGTCGAAAGCATGAAAACCATCACTTTAAGACACAAGTGGTCAACCCAGGGCAGAGGGAGCATGGCCTTTTGGAGTATCTGAGTAGCTGGAAAGCTCACAGGCCTGACTATGGCATAGAATTAGGCCTATACAGTACTCCAGCCTTGTTCTGACAGGCTATGTTGTTGCCTCCTTATCAGTGCAGCCAACTCCTTGAAGAGGAATTAGGCAGTGATAGGTAGTGTTGTTTTCAGCACAGCTGTCACTATAGCTATGGTATAGAAAGAGGCTGTTTGTGAAGAAGGAAATGAATGGTGCTGGTTGTCCTTTACTTTATTGCCTGAGCATTGTTTCTTACCATCAAATTTCAAAGTGGCAGAGGAAGTTAAAAGTAGAATGGACCTGCTAAACGCTGCACAGCTTCCACCCAAAATAAGGCGAAACTAGAGTTTTCTAGATTCTATGTGTCACCATTACCTGCCTTTTATAGTGGATGTTGTATGGCCACAGGAAGTGTGGACAATAGGAAAAGGCCATGGTTTCTTCTCACTCTCCATCAGTTTGTCACATCTTTGGATCGTGGGCAGGGAGAGGCAGAAAATGCAACAGTACTGGACTCTGAAGTCTTGAACTGTGGGGAAAGTTAATATTGCATCAGTGCCTTTCAATCTCCACAGTTAGTGTTGTCTAAAAACAGCCTGCTCAGTCTAAGACATTTTCCTTAATGATGAGCACACACGCTGTTATGGATATCACACTGCTATTAACTCTGTTGCAACCATGACTGCAAAGGCAGAACTGGGGATGCGGATCTGCCTCTGCTGTGATATTACTGGTCAGTGCTTAGTCTTTACCTGACGTATTCTACAGTTGCCTCCTATGCAGGAAATAAAGATATTATAGGAAAATCATAAGAAAATTTCCAAGGCAATCATGTCCCTTGATAGAATGGAATAAGACCAAGATCTGTTTTTGTTACGCCTTTGGTCTTGCTGCTGTTTGGTTTTTCTGACTTGTACTAGAGGGAAAGGAATAACTAAGCTCCCCAGAAGATTATTCTGCTGAGAGACATATGTCAAGGTCAAACACTGTAACTGAGGGCTTATTTATTTTGAATATAAAAAGCAATATTATGCACAAAGGTTGCCTAAATATCCTGAAGGCACCAGGTCCCTACTCATGCTGGAAGCTAAGCAAGGTCGGTTCTGGTCAGTATGCTGCAGGGGAACCATGAAGGAATAATAGCTTATATTTCAAAGGAAGACAGTAGCAAATGACCTCTGAGTATTCCTTGACTAATAAAACACTATGGAATTCACAGGGTCAGCATAAGTCAGTAGGCAACATGAACGCACATATACACATTATACACAGATGTCTTCCATTGAGAGTCATTCATTAAAATCTCTTTGAACATACAACAATACTTAACTTTAAAGAAAAATGAAACTTTATTGAAATAGGCAAAGGATTGTTTAGGCTGTCAGTGGAGTGAATAAACTACAACTTCTTCTCCAAGTTACAGACCCAAATGGAAGGTGTTCCCTTTTCAGCCTCCCAGCTGGGTTTTCCTCAAAGAGAACGTACACAGCAGCTAAGTTCTGAAAAGACAATATTTTGAAGTCCAATAATAGAATAGATGAACTATAATATTAATATGGAAGCTGGTCATTGTTGTAAGAACACTTTGCCAGTGTGGACATACCTGCCAACAGTTCATAGATGAAAACTGGGACACATGGCCAAGCAACAGCTGGGAGTGGCAAGATGGCAAAAGTTATCAGTGAGGAAGAAGACATAAGCTAAGAGAGACTTCTGTACTAGGAATATTCCTTTAAACAACTTGGCTTCAGTTGTATGGGAGGTTTCTTGAATTTTCTTATGGTAGCCATTGTGCCACTTTAAAAAGATGTTAAAATCTCTTTCCATGTAGCATTCCTCAGTCCAGAGTCAGAAATAGGCTGAGACACCCAAGCTGCTTCCAAATAGGTGCACTTGCCAGGGATGAATACCATGCCTGTGCTGGACCAGTCTGAGAGCACTAGAAGTCTTCCATGTATATTGAAGGTTGGAAGCAAAAGGAACTTCCTAGTATAGAAAAATCATAGACATTCTGAAAAAGCTCAGTAGGAGCTTGTAACGATGCCTCCACCTTCCTCTGGTGATAGCCGAAAAACTAGAAGTGTTTGTTAAAATGTTATTGTTGAGAGGGTTGAAAGATACCATTGTCACCACCTGAGAGAAGTATCTCCCTTAATTTTCCTCCTACTGCCCACATATACAGCCCCTACTGATATAGAGATGGGTTGTCCTTATGTCATTTAATTTAAAGAGTCCGCTCTTCTATCAGAAGACATCCTCTGTTTGAAAGGCTATCCAATCTCTGTCTAGTTTATAGATAAAGAACCAAAAGAAGGGAGAGCAGGGGACTAGAAGTTACTGATCAACAGTAGCACGCAGACAGCAAGCTGATCAGGCTTTCCGTTATCAGATATCCCTAATCTTCCCCACATTGGTGAGATATGTTGAATTTTGATTTAAATTATAATACTTATGTCTATGCTTTCATACATTCCAGATCAGGAGCATCCCAGGCTCTGGAATTTCACACTCAAAATCCAATACCTAGGGCAGTGATGGTGAACCTTTTAGAAGCTGAGTGCCCAAACTGCAATCCAAGACCCACTTATTTATTGCAAAGTGCCATGTCCCTCTGGCTTTCTAATAACAAGCTCTGGCAAACTCTGTGCTGGGGCGACAGCACTGGTGCCCACAGAGAGGGCTCTGAGTGCCACCTCTGACACGCATGCCATAGGTTCGCCATCACTGACCTAGGGTGTGCCACAGGGCCCATGTTAGAAAAGGAAGAAGATTAGTGCAATGAGGAACTAGGCAACTAGTGCAACTAGGAAATATGGTGCAGGGATTAGAAGGGGGGAAAGAGAGAGAAAGAAGGGAAAGAGAAAACATTTAGCCAGAAGTTGCAGGCTAAAAGGGGAGAGGATGGGGAAGGAAAATGAGGATGAGAGGGAGAGAGAATGGGAAAGATGTTAAGCCAGGTGTTGTAGATGGATGGAGGAAGGGGGAGAAAGAGGGTGAATGGTAAGTATAAGCAGGAGTGGGTTGGAGAAGGAGAAAGGATGAGGATAAGGAAGAAGAAGAGAGAGGTGGGAAATCAAACATTAAAAAAGAAAGGAATCAACTGCTTTAGCAGAGAAGAAAGGCATTCATATCTCATTTATTTCTAAAGATACATCTCATCTGTGCCTCAAACCAAGGAAAGAAATTGTAGTGTAACATAAGAGTAGGGTATGGATGGTGGAAACAGAGTTGGGAGACTATGAGAGAAAAACCCATCAAGCAGCAAACCTTAATATGGATTGAGTATCTCCTGAAGCAGTGAAACATTGAGGCAACATTATGTCCATGCTCTGACCAATCACTCCCATTATGTTCTGGTGCCAGATGTGGTTTGAGAAACTTTGAAAGGGGGAGGGAGAAGGTGGACAGATAGGTCTTCCTGAAGAGTCTACAGTCCTTAGGGCTGGAGTGTGGCTTTGGTGCGACTTCTGGACTCTTAGGACGCATGCATCATTGAAACACCATACCTCCACTGTGACTCGAAGCAGCTTTATTTTGGCTGTCTGTAACAGGCCATAATTTTCAAGGCACCACTCTGACTCTGAGAGTACAGTATTCCTGTCCCAAGAGGAGAGAGGCCAGGTTCTGAGTCCCAGGGCAGATCCTGAGAGCTAGAAATGATAGGTAGATAGATGGATATATACATGAGCATATACAAATTTTTGTCAACTTTTCTCTTATTTTCTGGTGATGCATTTCCCCTCCCTTTTTTTTTCTCTGTCCAAAATAAATGGTGGTTGGTATATCTCTGAAAGACAAGGTGGAGACAATGCAGGAATCAAGGTACAGAATGAAAGCTTTTCAACAGTTACTTCTTAGAGCACAAGCCCCCTCTGATCAAGAGAGAAAAGCAGCAGTGCCTACCAAATTCATTTACTAATTGAAGAAGATAGCATAATCATTCACATTCTGTTCATTAGCCTCCTTCATCCAAAAAGTCAGTATATTGGCCATTGCAAATATCACACTGTTCTCACAAGGTTTCAGGGTTAGCAAACAATTTCCCAAATGCTGCTTCCATCTGAATCAGTGGGACTTCCCTGACTTCATCTCCGAACATTGTGAGTATCTCCAAGCTTGAGACTGTCTCTACTTCACCACTGACCAAGCTCTGCTGAGGACTATCTCTGCAGTTCTGCCTTGCCTGAGACAGTGCTTGCTTTGCTTTGCCTCACTTGTACTGGACTGGCAAGAGCAGATAAAAGAGTCCAGGAAATTGGTAAGAGCCGCTCTGTGTGCAAGAGTGACTGTCCCAGTTTGGGTTGTGCACAATGTTGCAGCTTTTAACAGTGGCTGAGGGTTTCAGTGGCTGGGGCTTGTTGCAGCATGTTTGTGGGAAGGTGTGGGGCCTTGCTGTTGTCTCCGCTGCCCTGCTCAGCACATTCCTTTTGAGAAGTGTCTGTCCCTTTGTGGTGTCTGTCTATCTTGGTTGTCAGTAACAACCATTATCTGAGGAGATGAGCTACAGCAACTTGGCTGGTGGTATGCCTAAATGACCAACGTTAATTTGACTGTTGTCCCCTTACACTCCTCCCCTCAACCCATTACCACATTTCTGGTTCCTCCTCCCCTCCCCAGCCCTATATCTCCCTTTGGCTTTATATTTATTTCCTTTTCTCTCTCTCTTTCCCGTTTCTGTGTGCACCGTCTTATATGGCTGCGACAGAGGAGGAAGGCGCGACCGCGAGGGAATAATCTCAGTGTATGTACTGCAGCCTGGGCTCCTAACTCTATGCGCTCGCCGCCTCCCATTCCCTCTCCCTGGGCTCCTCAGAGTAGCAAGCTGCCAACTTTTCATGTCTGTCCTCATGCACTCCTCTCTCTCTAGACCCATACTGTGATCTTCCCATCTGCTATTTGCTTTTGCTGCATTAAAGTCTATACAGGCAAAATCTCTCTCTTCAGTCCACTCCTCATCTTGTCTATATTAGGCTTTGTCTTTGTTAAGTGTCTCTTTCTGCATTCATTCATTCATTCTTTCATTCATTCTCTTTATTAAGCATCTACATTTTTTCCTCCTGCTTCTGCTCTCTCTCTCTCTGCTTCTAGCCACACACTTGTTTTGTCTTTCTTGCCTCATGATAGTTTCCATATTCACTAAATAGTTCTCTCAGCATTCTGGCTCAGCAGCCAGCTGGGTATTCTGTTTTCACTCTAATGGAAACTGATCATTTGGCGAAGAAGCGTTTGGGCCAGTCAGTCTCTCTCTCTCTGTCTCTCTCTCTCTCTCTTTCTAGTGCCTCTCAGGAAAGTACCTCCATATCATTCCACAACCTCAATGAAAATTCAAACCATCACTCTGCTCCTCCCTCTTCCTCCCTTGATTCTGTTGCTGTTCTCCTTTGGCTGAAGTCACAAAGGAGCCAACCACTCATGCAGCCAGGTCCTACTCCCTTTATCACTAATCTTGCAGGCAACCTACTGCGCTCTCCTGTGACATCTTAAAGACTTTATAGGCTAAAGCCCACTTCATAAGATGCATCTTCCATTATCAGGTGTGTGTATGTTTGTTCTCTCCCTCTTCCTGTCTTTCTCTTGCTTCACCTGTGGATGCATTCAATGAAGTGGGCTCTGGTCCATGCAAACTCATGCAACAATAATAGCCCAATCATATGCTGTATGTACGTAGAAGGAAATGTTACACAGTTCAGTGGGCCTTATTCCCAGTAACCTGGAAATAAGTCCCATTACATCCAGTGGTCTTTCTTTTTTTTTTTTTCCTGCACATACATTCATTGCAAGTCTTTAAGACTAATAGTCTTTAAGGTGCTGCAAGACTCCCATATTTTTTGCTGTCCATTAGATGGCCTATCAGTTCTTTCCATTTCTCATCTTTTCTGGGTTGTACATGTATGTTTCTGCTTAACATGGGAGTGGGGAGACCTCTTCATTCAACTAGATCAGTTACTCCTTCCCACAATCCCACCACCAAAACCTGGATTCTATGTCCAACATGCTCCTCTCTTCCTCAACTTCATCTGCTCTTTCCAGTTGTGGAATCAGACGTGCACTCAGACAGGCTTTCCAGAATCATCTACTTAGCAGTGAGTCACTGGACTGGCTTTGCTTCTTCCTCCACTGCAAAAATGCTCATGTTGAACAGAACATTGGGGTAAACGGAAAGCTTCCCTTGCTTCTTGGTATATACTTTTGTGTACAGTGAAAATTGGAAAACAGGAAAAGTTATGATGTACTATCGTGTGTGTGTGTGTATTTCTGCTTAACATGAAGGTGGCCTGTGCACAACAAACAATTATCTATATTTGATGAACTGGCTGGTAGAACATAAGCTATAGGCTTCAGGGACCCTTAAAAGTGCATAACTCTATTGGAAGTCTCTAAAAGGACAGAGTTTTTCCAAATGCTTCAGTCCTTTTTTACTGTGGTTTAGTTACAAAAGAAAGGATGCTGTGTGTGAAACACTGGATTTGTTTACATTTCAGTTATTACATTTTAAGCTAGTAGATGTTTTCTTTTTTAATGATTTATAGCAGTAGTACTCAAACTTTTTATATGTACACACACATATATATAAATCCCTTCCTCCCTCATTCCCTTAAATCAGTGGTTTTGGCAGTTTCTCAGACTCTTACTTTTTATTCTATTCTTTCATACCTATTGTTATTCTACAAGGTTCTGTCCTGGGCCCAGTCAACATCTTTATCAATCACTTGGATGAAAGAATAGAAGGCTTGCTTATCAAATTTGCAGATGACACCGAATTAGAGGAGTAGCTAATACTCCAGAGGAGAGTAGCAAAATTCAAAATTACCTTAATAGATTAGAAAGCTGGGCCAAAACTAACAAAATGAATTTCAACAGAGAGAAATGTAAGGTATTACACTTGAACAAAAAAAATGAAATGCATAGATACAGGATGGGGAACACCTGGTTAAACAAGGGCGCTGTACAGATGGGCCGTATTGGGTGCCGTCATTACACATGAGGGGCGGCGCTTCCTGACATGCCTTGCCCCTCGCACAAATGAGGGCGTAAAAATGGCGGCGCCCTATACACATGGGCACCACTATTTTGACATGACGGACACCTAGCGTCCGCACATTTTGGAGCCTTCATGACGCCGCAAGTGCGCCATTGGCGCCTTGCAGCATCATAATGGCACTGCAAAAAGAAGCCACTTTTTGCAACATCTTTTTGTTGCTCGAAGGAGCTGCACATTTTGTCCACTGTGGCTCCCTCACGCAACAAACAAGGGCGGCAGGAGACCGCCCTTTTGGGCAATCAGTATCCCGCCAAGACTACATGTGAAAGGGATCTAGGAGTCCTAGTAGACGACAAGCTGAACATGAGTCAACAGTGTGATGTGGCACCTAAAAAAGCCAATGAAATTCTAGGCTGCATCAGTAGAAATTGTGGCCCGTTACAAATGGACCATATAGTACGCGCGGAGCGTGTACTAGGGCTAGGAAGGGGCGGTGCTTCCGCACCCCCCTAACCCTAGTACACGCTCCGCGTGCACAAAATGGCGGCGGCCATTCCACACAGCCGCCGCCATCAATATGTCACGACTGCGCTGCCTCCAAATGATTGTGATGTATTGGGGCCGTGCCACGGCGCTTATGGCACCCTTTGCGCGACCCCGGAAGGAGATCCGTTTTGGAGCTCCTTCCTGCTTTGCGTCACTGGGCGCAGCCTTTTGCCGCTTCCCTGCAGCCTGCAAAGTGGCAGATCGGGGCCTCAGCGGCTGCCGTCATAACAGCTGAGACCCCAATACACCGGGGAAAGCAGCACCTACAGGCTGCCTCAAAGGGGCGGTCTGTAACACGCCATAGTGTTTAGTTCAAATAGTTCAAAGGAAGTAATACTGCCACTCTATTCTGCTTTAGTCAGGCCTCAGCTGGAATACTGTGTCTAGTTCTGGGCACCACAATTCAAAAAGGATGTTGAGAAGCTGGAGCGTGTCCAGAGGAGGGCAATCAAAATGGTGAAGGGTCTGGAAACCATGCCCTATGAGGAGAGACTATGGCGTTTATCACATGGGGGAAATCCCATGCAAAAATGGGATTTAAAAGGTGGGGGGGGAATGCAAAAGCAGATTGATTTTCACATATGTTGTTGCTAAATGTATGCTAACCCAAACGGAAAGTAAACAAAAGCCATTCCTTTTTACTTTCGGGATTTTCGAAAGTAAAAAGGCATGCTTTTGTCTACTTTTTCTCCACTTTCCATTCAGGTTAACATTAGTTCAACCCGTGTTTGTGGTTTTTTTCCAATTTAACCGTTTTTTTCACGGGATTTCCCCCGTATGATAAACTCCTCTAGAAGCTGGGTATGTTTTAGCCTGGAGAGGAGTCGGTTAAGAGATTATATGATTGGCCTATTTGAATATTTCAGGGGATGTCATATTGAGGATGGAGCAAGCTTGTTTTCTGCTGCTCCAGAGAATAGGACCTGGAACAATGGGTACAAGCTACAGGAAAAGAGATTCCACCTCAACATCAGAAGGAACTTCCTGACAGTGAGAGCTGTTTGAGAGTGGAACACACTCCCTCGGTGTGTGGTGAAGTTTCCTTCTTTGGAGGTCTTTAAACAAAGGCTGGATGGCCATCTGTTGGGGGTGCTTTGATTGTGTATTTCTGAATGGCAGGGATTGGACTGGATGGCCCTTGTGGTCTCTTCCAATTCTATGATTCTGTGCTCTTACTTTTCTTAACTTATTTACAAATCACATTGCTATATTATTCTGTCAAAAATTATGTTTCTTTTCTCCTTTATATATTAGATATTCATATAGTGTTACAAAGTTCAGAAGAAGTTGTTTTTATAACTTCTACTAAAAGGGTCTTTTAAAAAAAGGCTTAATTTTTTTTTCAAAACTTTTTCCTATTCATTTCAGTAATAAACACAAGAAAAGACTATAGGTTGTTTTTAAATATTCTAAGGATGTTTCAAGATGAGGAATTTAAATCATGAAATTGCTTTGCCTCATCTTGGCACTTTACAAGAGGTTCAAATGATAATGTCTTCCATTTGTAAGCTATCTGTATATTCCTATCAGTTCTTCTATCATTTTTCTTTCCACACGCAAACAATCCTTTAAGTAGAACAAGATATAATGGCTCCACAATGCCATTTGACTGCTTGTGCTAGGACCCTCTGTCTGGAAGCACCTAAGTCAAGTAAGTGGTTTTCAGAGCTGGAGACAAATGCCTTTTTCAAAATTTTGAGTAACTTCCAAGTCACCAGAATTTTCCCTCTATCAAGAGGGAAGCTGCTTTGATTAGATACAAAATTTCTGTGCAACCTGAGAGAAGCTAGTGAACATTATTATGCCTCCATTATTATTACTTATTACTTGCACATGATAGATACTAATGGCGGTCATTAGCAGTCTGTAAAATAAAATCTCTGAACCTGTCTTCTCCATTGAGACAAGAGTCTATAAGGTAGAAAACATCACAACCCTAGAATGAACTACTGGAAGAAAGAGGTCACCCATTTGGGAATCTGGCTCAGATATCTGTGAGAATCTTTCAGTGGCAGGAAAGTCAATCAGAGGTTATATACGCCTAATTGCTGACATTTTTCAAATTTTAACCTAGGACAGTATTGAGTGAATGAAGCTTGCTGTCAGCTGTAGTTCTAGTACAATGTAGTCCTACAGCTACAGCTGACTGCAAGCTTCATTCACCCATTTTTTAAACTGGAGAGTAAGACTGGGCAACAATGACCAACAGATTGGAAATGATCAATATATATCCTGATCCACAAAAAAGGAGTCACAAAAGACTGCAGCCAGTATAGGACCATAGCACTAATCTCCCATGCAAGGATAAGTATGCTCAAAATTCTGCAACATAGACTCCAACCATAAATGAAGAGAGAAATCACAGAAAGGGGTTCAGGAAAGGAAGAGGCACTAAGGCCCGTTACAGACGGGCACCCTAGGATGGACTCAGTCTGTGCTAGGATTAGAAAGGGGCGTCTCTTCCAGACGCCCCTAACCCTAGCACAGACTGAGTCCGTACGAAATGGCGGTGGCCGTTCCACACGGCCGCCGCCATCTTGATGTAGCGGATGCTCTACATCCACACGTCGCGCCCCAGATATGATGCCGTGAGTGCGCAACTAGCGCCTCACGGCGTCACATCTGGGACCCAGGAAGGAGCGCAATTTTCGCGCTCCTTCTTTGCAGCGTCCAGGAAGCGCACCATTTGGCTGCTGCAGTCCCTGGATGCTGCAACCGCCGCTTTTCAGCGGTCTGTAACCCACCTAAGAACCACATCACAATCATACAATGGCTAATGGAGTGCACCAAAGAATTCTAAAAGAAAATCAGCATGTACTCCATAGACTATGGCAAAGCCTTTTTGACTGCATAGATCATGAAACACTGTGGAATGCCCTTGAAGATAGGAGTGCCAACACAACTGATAGTCCTGATGAGGAATCTGTACTTAGGACAAGAGGCTACTGTCAGAATAGAACATGGACAAACAAAATGGTTTCCAACTGGAAAAAGAGGTCAGGCAAGGCTGCATCCTTTCACCCTATCTGTACAACTTATATGCAGAACATATTATATGGAAAGTAGGCTTGGACACAGCAGACTTACTGTTGAACATAAAGAAAACAAAAATAGTGATCACAGAGGAGATTATTGCACTCAGAAATCCCACCGGGACAGACGCACGATTGAAAAGTCAGCAACGGGTGTTATCGCACACAGCCACGGCCAGGCAAATGCAACCCATATGCAGCCCAGACCCCAGCTGTGCTTATCCAGTGACTTTTCAAAAACAGGAATTTTCTGTTTTTGAAAAGTTGCTGGATAAGCACAGCTGGGATCTGGGCTGTATATGGGTTGTGCTCACCTGGCCTCAGCTGTGTGTGATAACAGCCGGCTTTGACTTTTCAATCCCGTGTCTATTCTAGGGGGATTTCTAGTTCTGATAATCTCTGAAGAATCTACATGAATTCAGTCTAGACAGTAAGGAAACAGAAATAGCAAAAGAGTTATACTTGGGATCAAACATTGACCAGAATAGGGACTGCATTTGAGAAATCAGAAGGAGACTAAGAATTGGAACGGCACCTATGTCCCAAAACAGATGTGGGCAGTGTGGCGTTTACACTACACATGTCCCCAGAGTACCCAGAATCCACCCTGGGACTGCCTAAGGCAGCTCAAATCCTGCCCCAAAAGGAGCTGAGCTTTTCCGCTCCTATTTGGGGCTGTGGTAGGAGGTGCCCTTGGGGCTGCAGCGTGTGTTCACTGTGACCTGAGGCAATCAGGCTGGGAGTGGCATCTGGCCGCTCCTTCCTGCCCATCTGCTTCAGAACTAGAAAAGATCCTAAAAGGCAAAAATATACAACCGAGCACAAAAGTTAGAATTGTATAAGCCATTGTATTCCCTATTATCATGTATGGATGTGAGAGCTGGACAGTTAAGAAAACGGATAAGAAGAAAATCAATTAATTTGATATGTAGTGCTGGAGAAGAGTGCTAAGGATTCTGTGGATAGCCAAAAAGACAAACGAATGGATCCTAGAACAGATCAATCCAGAAATGTTGCTGGAAGCCAAAATGATTAAACTGAGGCTGTCATACTTTAACCACATCATGAAAAGGCACAACTCATTCTGTAACAGAATACTGTAATCCAAATGCCACAGAAATGTATACTAAAGTGAGAAGATAAAATAGAAAAGGGTTAAAATTAAAATCAACTTACAACTTTATTCAGAAAAGTTTGGCTGGATAACCTGCCTATTCCCATCTAAAGATCATAGGAAATTCCAGCACCTTGGAAAAAATAACGTTGGTATAAAAACAACGAGTCTTGTAACTCTTAGTTTATAATGAATTATTATAATGCATAAGATTTTTAACAATCAGATGTGTATATGTGAGAAATATTATCAAAGCAAATTATAGAGTTTCAGGAAAAAAACCTGAATATCTCAAACAAAGTTAATACAAATTTGCTGACATCAGTTTTGTTGGGTGAACTTGATGGCATTTGCGCATAAAGTTAATTATTTCCAACTATATAAGCAACAAGACCAAAGGATGCATGTACCCTCAAACATTTTAAACATCTTATTCCTTTTTTTTTTTTGTGGTGACACCAGCTTCTGCTCAGGGAAAGACTCAATTAAATGGACTGTGAAATCCTACCATCATCAGCTGTGAAAAGCAATGCAATAACATTCTGCCACTGGTATCCTTACCAATACTTCTGACTCAAGAAGTTTCTTGGAACTGGCTCACACATCTTGTTGGGATTCCTATCAACAGTTTTTATCTCATTAAATCATGATGTATTCATGAAGAACTCTTCTGTGTTTTTTCACTTTGCTTGCTGAAACTGCCGTGTTGGAAGAAATACCACTACTTTTATTTCCTTTTGTATTCTGCATTAAGGATGAACAGAGCCCTTCGAAGAAGAAAGGTTTATCCAGCTGATAAATGATACTCTTTTTTTTAAAATAGCTCTGACTATTCTCAATCCTTTCCTCTGACCTCTGTCACTGCCACATGTTCCTTTGGTTTCATTCCACCAGTCCACATAGATTCTGATAAAATTATGAGGTCTGAAGGTCAGATTGTTTGCTGGTTATGGTAGTTTTTGAGTGGCCACCTGTGTCTTCACACCTGTGAGTTCTGCACAGTACCTGATCTGGAAAGTCCTAGAGCTGAAAGGCTTTGAGGAAGAAGCCTGACCTTGCACCAGCAGGCTTACTTTTCTTTAACTCAACAATTCTACTCAAGTGGCATCGGGTTAGAATCAGATATTGAAACAGAACCTTGCCTTTAAGTGTAAGATAGCAGCCAGGACATTCCTTTAAAGTAGTATTCCCAGTAGATTGACTGTTATAGTCATTACTAAAGACTTTGCAGTATGGACAACGAGGGATCTGCTGCAGTCACCTGCAACTCTTGTGGGATGTTTCTCTTCTTGCCTACAGAAGTGGACAACTTCACATGCACCAAGTGCAAGTTGGTAGCACTCTTGGAGGAGAAAGTGCAGCAGCTGGAGTCAAGAGTAGCTACACTTCAGCATATTAGGGAACAAGAGGATTTCCTGGACACAACAGAACTAACGATCTTGGATGAGTACCACGCAGAGGAAGATGCTAGGGTGGAAGACGTCACTTGCCATACACAGGAGGCAGACAGCTGGAGGAATGTCACAAAGAGAAGTAAGCCAAGAAGGAATTGTTCGGGGAGTT
>NC_056523.1:123247336-123267016 GCF_019175285.1 Sceloporus undulatus | reverse complement strand
TGGAGAAAAGAAGGTTAAGAGGTGATATGATAGCCCTGTTTAAATATCTGAAAGGATGTCATGTTGAAGAGGAAGCAAGCTTGTTTTCTGCTGCTCCAGAGAACAGGACCCGGAACAATGGATTCAAGCTACAGGAAAAGAGATTCCACCTGAACATTAGGAGGAACTTCCTGACAGTAAGGGCTGTTCGACAGTGGAATGCACTCCCTCGGAGTGTAGTGGGGTCTCCTTCCTTGGAGGTCTTTAAACAGAGGCTGGATGGCCATCTGTCAGGGATGCTTTGATTTGGATTTCCTGCATGGCAGGGGGTTGGACTGGATGGCCCTAGTGGTCTCTTCCAACTCTATGATTCTATGATTCTGTGATTCTATACTTCTGAGTCTGCTTGCCAAGCTCTTGCACACTTCCTCCAGAGTGCCACAGCTGTAGGGAAACCAATCAGGAAGCTAGATCGTACCTATTCTGGGTTGGAGAGTGGGTTGTGTAAATGCACAGATGACTATTTGAAGATGTACAGTTACAGGCATGTACCTGGTTCTCCTTCATGATGTATATGCATTATGCAAGAGATATACTAATTACTAATATATTTATTGTATTATCTTTATTACAACAATATGGTGGACATTAAAGGAGGTTTGACCCTCATCAAATGTTGCCATTTAGTGTGGTGCCCTCCCATTTAGATGTGTCAGGTGTGCCAACATGCTGTCTTTGGCAGAGTAGTATTTTCAGCACACTTGGATTGACACACCCAATCTGCCTCTGGTAAGTCATTCAAAAAGGAATTTCATTGAGCCTTATTTGGATCAACTATCATCCAAAGCAATCAAAGAAAATCAAGGGAAACTTCCCAATTCTTTTTTTAAACTCAAGCAAGATCTCGGTTTGATTGAAACATGGAGACACAAATATGGAGACAGGCGAGACTTTACTTTTTTTTCCGAGCGTCATAAAACATTTTCTAGAATCGACATGTTTTTGGTTTCTAAATCCTTTGCTCCAAGGATAGTGAAAGTGGAAACTCTGTCAAAATCATACTCCGATCACAATCCAATTCTGCTAACAATAAGGAAGGAAAACACAGAATATAGATGGCATTTACAAGATTACTTACTCTCCTGTCCAAAGATAATAGAACAAGCCAAACAAGTAATTAAAAACTACTTTTTAGAGAATCAAAACAAAGGTACACATGTAAAAATGGTCTGGGCGGCTAGCAAATCAGTTATTAGAGGATTCTTCATTAACAAACATCATGAAATATTAGCCGACAAAAGAACTAGAATGTCACAGATTACTGATCAGATAAATAAGAAAGAAGAAGAACTAAGGCAAAATCCCATGTGAAAAGACGATTAGAGAAATAAAGCTATTACAATCACAATACAACATGCAAAACGCTGAAGATTTGGCTAAAATGATGAAAAATATGAGAATTAAACAATTTCAACAAGGCAATAAACCAGGTAGATGGCTCGCCCAAAGATTATGTAAGACCAAAGAAGGAAAAATAATTACTAAGGTTAATGATGGGCTAAAAATCCATACAGACTCAAATGAAATGAAACAAGCTACAATAAAGCATTTTAGCAAGATATTTACTGCCAATGAAATTAGAAAAGAAAATATAGAGAATTATTTGCAAAAATGTCATTCCTGTGTTAGACGAAGAGCAAACAGCAACCTTAAACAGACAGATATCTCTAGAAGAACTCAACGAGGCGATCCAAAGAGTAAAAATTGATAAAGCACCAGGACCGCTTTACTGCCAGATTCTACAGGACATTCCAAAATGAAGTCAATAAACCCTTGTTGGAAATGATCCATGTAATTAATGGCGAACAGCTACCTCCAACTTGGGAAGAAGCCAATATTGTATAGATTTTTAAAGGAAGGCCGAGATCAATACTTCAGAACTACAGGCCGATATCACTGCTTAACATAGACTATAAGTTGTTTGTTGACATAATGGCTAATAGATTAAAAAAGGTTTTGCAACATATAATCAGTGCGGATTTCTCCCAAATAGACACTTAAACGAAATCTTATGAATCATCTTGGATGTCATTGAACACTTTGACTGTCATAATGAGAGAAAACTGGCACTGATCTTCCTGGACTTGGAGAAGGCATTTGACAGCCTTTAATGGTGCACTATAATAAAAACATTGGAGCATATAAAAGCAGGTACAGTAGTAGATTTACGAATTGGATAAAAGCAATTTATACTAAGCAATCGGCTAGAGTCATAATTAACCAACAAAGAACAAATTGTATCTCTCTGTATCGTAGCACCAGACAGGGCTGTCCTTTGTCACCGCTTTTGTTTATTTTGGTCTTAGAGACATTATTAATTAATTTGAGAAATGATAAAGAAATAACCAGGGTTAAATTGAAGGGGAATGTTTGAAAACTAGAGCATATGTGGATGATATGGTAATTACACTACAAGATCCAATAACAAGCATTACAAAGTTGATAGAACAACTAACAAATTTTGAAAAGTTTTCTGGTCTAAAAATCAACATAGATAAATCGGCTATGATCACAAAAAATATGTACCAAGAAGAGCAAAATAGCCTGAAGCAGATGTCAGGTTTCAACATTAAAGACAAGGTTAGATATTTGGGGATCATTTTGACAAATAAAAATTCAAATCTGTACAAAAATAATTACCCAAAAAATGGACAGAAATTAAGAAAGATTTAAGAAATTGGCAAGAACTTAAACTTTCTTTATTAGGTAGAATCGCTGCCGTTAAAATGTCAATTATACCTAAGCTTTTTTTTTTTTTCAGGGCATACCCATAATTAAATATGAAAAAAATCTTCAAAGAGTGGCAAAAACAATTGGCAGACTTCATTTGGGCTGGCAAAAAAAACGAGAATCAAGCTTAAAATCCTTCATGATCCCAAGGAAAGAGGCGGTTTTGCTTTCCTAAATTGTTTATATTACGAAGCCAGTGTAATAATGTGGCTAAAAGTATGGCTGACATTACAAGATGAAAAACTACTCAAGATAGAAAGTACTGATATGAGGTTCAGATGGCATGGTTATTTATTTTACAATAAATTAAAAGCAAATCAAAATTTCAATAACCATTACATCCGGGCCTCGATCTTTTGTATCTGGAATAAATACAAGAAAAAGATCTCTCCTAAAAGGCCAATGTGGCTTTCACCTCATGAGGCATTATATAATGTCGACCCCAAAAGAGAAACAACATGGATTGTTATTCTGTTGTAGGTCTTGCCATCCAACAAGAGAACATTACACAGATTAACATGCAAATCACCTTCTCTCAACCAACATTATATACACCCCACTCTCTTCCATTCCAGTATTTTCTGAATGCGCCAGCCACAGCTGCTGGCAAAACATCAGGAATAAACTATTCTAGAACATGGCCTCATAGCCCAAAAAATCCACAAAAAACTATAATATACAGCGCGCCCGCACCATACGCAGATACGCCATACGCGGCTTGAGCATACGCGCTCCAGCTGCGGGGTGCGTGTGTGATGGAAGGGGTGGCGCGTCCCATTCAATTGAATGGGCGCGTGTGCCCGTTGCGCCACCACGGCCACCGCGCCGCCGTGCACGAGCCCCATTGGAAACAATGGGGCTTGAGCATAGGCGGAATTCGCCTTACGCGGAGGGATCCGGAACGGATCCCCGCGTAAGGCGAGGACGCACTGTACACTATGTTTGCTGTGGGAAACATAGCAGACTGTATCTCAGAGTAACATTCTTACAGATTCTATTGTGGGTCAAGTTATATGTCGTTGCCATTTATCTTTTCTTGCTAGAATGTGACAGACGATGCACTACAGCTGCTTTTGAAGAAGAAAATATTAGATATATTATGGAGCTTTCTTCACATCTGTGACAATATACTCACATATCAAATAGCATTCTAGATGTCATATTTTCTTTAAATGCTGGATGTTATTATGAGTGATGTCCAAGATTTATTCTAAAAAGATATGATGCAGTGTGCCCTATAGTTAAAGGTATGGATATAATCACCAAGAATGTAACTCACACCTTTCTGATTATTTAGGGGCTTGACCGATGGGCAGCTAAATGCCACCCCTTTTAGCCTTGGATCGTTGCCGCAGCAACCACACGCCGCAGCAACGATCTGCTCCCTCTCAGGAGCAAAAAGAAGCTGCTGTAAGCAGCTTCCTGGAAGGGGCACCATAATGGCGTTCACACACCAAAATGATGCCCCTTCTGGCCAGCACCGTTTGGGTGCTGCGCCACCCATACATCATCATGGCCAGTGTAAACTGCCAGTCTGTACGGGGCCCTAGTCCCTTTTAGATTTCTCATACCAGAAGTCTCAACTTTATTTTGACTAAAAAAGATGAGCTAATATACATCAGCACTCACCAAAATGAGCCATCATTTACTCTTTAGACCATGTCACAAGACCTGCTTCTGTGATGGGATGCCTACACTAGGCATCAAGTTTGTTTCCTGCTACAAATACAATAAATGTATTCACAGTCACAAAAATCTGTTTTTAAATCCCTAACAGATACTGTAAAATGTCTGGTAAACAGTGTTGCAGATGACTCCATATAGATGTTGTTGTTATTAGCTGCCTTCAAGTTGACCATGACCCATGGTGACCCTGTGAATGAGACATCTCCAAGACACTCTGTTCCCAGCAGCTCTGTTCCAGTCTTGCAGACTCAGGGCCATGGCTTGCTTGCTTTAATCTATTCACCTCTTTCTCTTTTCCATCTGCCTTCTTCCTTACCAAGCTTCATTGCCTTTGCTACTTGGTCAAAATTAGATTTAGAAATCACAGGTATAGATGTGAATAATGATAGATAGATAGAAGCTGACCGGTAATTTCTAAATCTAATTACACTTTATTCAGTAATGTTATTTTTCAAGTATGCCTGATGGATTTTTAATGTTTTAGCACTATGAAGTTCAAAAGAAATATCCTATAAAGTTTTGTAGCATATGGATTTTAATGGCATCCAGCTGTTGATAGAAGGCTCTTTGAATGAAAATTTTCACTGAATCCCCTTTATTCGTGGTGGTGGTATTTGGAATTGCAGTAAAAAGGCAAAATGTGCAAACACTGCCTGCTTCTTATTAATAGAAAGCTATACAAGAGGTGGCCTAAATACCCAAGATACCAGATCCCATCTGATCTTGGAAGCTAAACAGGGGCAGCCTGGAATAGTACTTGGATGGGAGACAGCCAGTGAATATCATGCTGTAGGCTATATTTCAGAGGAAGGAACTGGGGGTGAGGTGGAGGGACTCTGAATATTCCTTGCCTAAGAAAACCTTATGAAATTCATGGGGTTGCCATAAGCAGACATGCAATATGAAGTCACATACAAACAAATACATGAGATCGAAGAGCCTTCTGTAAATAGAAACACTGGCACTTAAAAATAATAATAAAGCTTAGGTTTGTTTGGTTTTTCTTTAGCTGTTGTTTTAATCTGAACTGTTTCCAGATAAGCAAATTTAAACCACTGAAGACAGACTCTGTGATAGAGTAAATATATCATCAGGACAACTCAGCTTGATAGTTTTTAGAACTGATTATGTTAAAACATTGTAAATATAGGACATCGTGTTTTATACATTCTGTGTCTGTATGTACATTTTTGCAATGCTCAGGTTTTTCTCTGGCCACCTTTCTACTAAAGTATTTCTTTTTTGTTGATTGCTTTTATAGATCACAAGATCACCCCAGGAATCATGGGTTTGAGTCACTCTTTGGCTGATTTTGTAATTTTTGAGAATGCCTTGAAGGACTTTGTTCTTAAAGATGTTTGCTTAGAAGGAGATAAGGTGTACAGTCCACCAACTCCTGACAAGGAAAAAATAACAGAGAACTCAAATGAGTCTTTGAGGCCCAGATTTCCAAAGTCCTATTCAAGAATGGGCCTGCAAGACAGTAGTTAGAGCAGACATGCAGAACATATAGAAACCTTGGAGATTGTTTCTGGCTCTAGTCTTAATGGGCTGTAAAATACTGAGGCTTGCTATGTAATCTTAGGTTTTACTTCTAGTGAATTCAGTCCAACAAATTACCTGCAGAGGTGGTAATTCATTAGTGCACATCATTTGCATCATAAACTTGATGTGATACATAGCAGAACAATGAGACTTTGCTCATCAGTTTCAGTCCAGCCTGGAAAATAGACACGGTCATGTATTTACACTCAGAATCCAGATGTTTAACATTTATTCAGAGAATAATTGCCCATTCAGATTGATCAAGAGTAGACTGAGGCTCCTCTCTAAGCTTAAATCCCTTCATAATGAATTCTCAAATAGAAAGATAGCATGTCTCTTTCCTCCCATATTCACTGAGAAATGAATGTGATCCATGATGCTAAGGATCTACAAAGGAGTCACCTCTGGTTCCTGCTCAGATATACTGAAATGCAAAGTAAAAGCAGAGAAGAAACAAAACAAAATCAGTATAAAGTTAGCACTGAGAACAGAAGTTCCTATTTTTCTGGAAGCTTGAACTAGAAGCCTTTATGGCAGGGCTAGGCAACTACCAGAGATCTTGGAGAGTTGCACCACCTGTTATACCCCCAATTTTTAAATTAAAAATTGCCTCAAATGCCCAACAAACACACCCTAAAAGGCATTTGAGGCAATTTCACCTTTTGGGCCATCTCTGAGCCATTTTATGCCTAAGAGAGACCTTTTTTCCAACAGAAAATGATCTAGATGTCAACTTCTGAGTCATTTGCTATTGTTTAAAAAAAAACCCACTGTTGGGTCTCATAAGGCCCGGGGGGAGTGCCCCAGAGACTGCTTGCGAGCATTTACAAGAGAAAAACTGGGGGCTAAGGGCTGCGTGTGGCTTACAGGCCACACTTTTCCCACGTGTTTCCTATGTGTTAGGGAGATCTGGGAGCACCATGCAATCTGTTGTAATCTGTTGGTATAAAGAAGCTTTCTTCCTGGTGTAGCTGACTTCCTCCTTCATGTAAACAGGAAGCAGTGACAGCAGTGGTTGCTTGTACAGCATACAGCATACTTCTCAGAGAATCAAGTGACATTCAGCTCTGAATAACATCCGGTGGCAAAAAAGCTGTTTGTGTCATTTGCCCTGAGAACGTATCAGCTGAGTTGCAAATATTCCTATACGATGATAACAGCAGTGCTTGGCACTAGCCATAATTGCATGCATACATTCTTCAGCAGACTCAGAAGGAGAAGGAGGTGGTAGTAGAAGGATGCATAGTTGTGCCTGTATTTTAGGGCCAGGCAACTGTATCTCTCTAGATGTTGCTGGACTTCAAACTCCATCAGCCCTTGCAAGCATAGCCAATGATTAGAGATTATGGAAGTTGCATGCTGACAACATCTGGAGGATTATATTTGCCCTCTACTGCCATTGTTCTTTGATTGAACTGTATTTGGTTGACTAGTTGCCTAGACAGTTGTCATTATAGCCACATATCATATCCTATTCCCTACCAAATCCATTAACTTTTGCCATCTTGTGTGAAGCATTATTGTTCTGGGTTTCTCTCCATTTCCAGACAATCACAGATGCAAGCCCAATGAAACGTTCTGCCTCCATGTTGGGCCACTCACGCTCCAAAGGTATGCGGTTGGATGACTACTCTCTAGAAAGGGTAATCCCAGAAGAGAACCAGAGGCATCACCGGCGGAGAGAGCGGAGTCACCGGACATCAGAGCGATCACTTAGTCGATATACAGATGTGGACACAGGTTGGACTGTTGGACAGGAGTGAAAACCTGGGATGGAGTTGGGAACCTAAAGATCCACAGATGCTATTAAATTGTGTCATCCATTGTTTCTAAGCTGTAGTACCCATCATTCCTGATTATGGCACTAGAAATGATAGGAATTGAAATCCAAACACATCTGGAGGGCTGTGTCTCGCTTGTGTTCTAGACATTAATGCTGCAGCTTTAGTTATTCTAGAATAGGTGCAACCTTTGCAACTGGTACAACTACAGAGCATAAATTATAATTTAAAAAAATTACAGCCTGAAAATCATGGTACCAATCAGAGGTTATAGGCAAGAATATGCATCATTTATAATAATTAGGAAACAATGGCAAAAATAGTGGTATACTGTATGCAATTTCTCACTTTCTGACACAACAGAAGTTCTTACAGTGCATTAAATATTAATAGATCTACTACATGCAAACTTTTGATGCATCTAATGAAATGGACATTAGCCCATGAATCCTCGGGCTATAATATATTTGTCTGTGTTTAACAAAATACGATATTTTTTTGGAGAACCCAAGTCAAGCAGGCCGGATGATTTGGAAGGTATGGACTTTCCCTTCTATGGATTGCTGGCTGAAAAACGCAATTGCAAAAAAAAAAATTCCCAAACCAAAGATATGTAGTTTCAAAGTGCACAGTATTAATTTGCAGTAATTATGCTGCGTCTTCCAGAGGGTTGCTGTGTATTTGACCTAGTCTGAGATTTGTGGAACAACATGAAGCAGGCCTCAAGGACCTTAATTCTCCTTTTCCCTGCAGGCAAATCCTTTCCTAATATTTCGATCACAGGCTGTATATGGAGCCCAGTAGCAACTTTGAGGAATATGATCAGCTAAATATTAAAAGGAAACCATCCTTAATCCATCTATATAGAAACGTCTGACTGACAAATTAGACATGATCATTAAAAGAATCTCCCAAAAGTTATTAAAATGCTAATAGCATCAGCAAGTGGAGGAGGGCTGATTCAGATCACAAGCGGTGGCAACATTTTCCCAATTAAAACTGATCCCCTGAAGCTATTATTTGCCCAATAGAGCAAAATTCACATATCCTATAAGTATCTTGGGTAGTTTGCCCTCTGAGACAAATAGCATCTTCAATAGGACAATTTCAACTAGAAAAATGGCATTAGTGTGTTTTCTTTAAAAAGGAAACAGCTCCCAGTGTTTGTAGTTAAGACTTAAATTCCTCCACTTCCCAACAATCTTTTTAAGTAACTGTAGTAGATGTTGTTACCAGGGTTTTTCCAGATGACTGCAAACATATGAGAGCTCTTGCAACAGAAAGCACCTCTCATTACCAGCTGGTATCTCTTGATGCTGCTTTTGCATCCACTCAGAGCCTCCAGTCCCTGTAGAAGTGAGGGAGGAGGAGGGAGGAGTGAGACATAATTGGCAATTTGGCCATTCAGATCTCAGTCTGAATGGCCAAATTCAGTCATTATTCAATTCTCATAGCACTGTAGGCAATTCTAGGCAATCACCATTCAGATCTCTGCCGTTGCTTATTGTTGGCTTTGGATGTTATGAGACCTATATGGACATGCTTTCTTTTTAAAAAAGAAACAGTGTTCTAAAAGGTTTAAGTGCTGTAAGCCACCATTTGTGCTCCCCTCCTTCCACTCAGTGATGAGGAAAAGGAATGACCAAAGAACCTGTCATCGGTTGCAAATATTGAACCAAGCAGGCCTTTTGAGGGTTGTTTTTTTTTCCTGCAATGTATCCTGCAATAAATAGTACTCACCTTGTGGGTGGAAATGAAATGTTGCTGCTGGTGCTAAAAAGTGCCACGAAATGCTCCAGGACATCAGAAAAGTCAACAGATAATTTTTAAAATCCCAAAAAACCCTGAGATCAGCAGCAACAAACATGTCAGCCAACAGCAGCTCAATCTGAATATCTCCACAGGTCTACCCTGTCATTCCAGTTTTCCCCAGGTGGTTGCTCAAAAAGCAGCATGCTTTGAGAAAAGCAATATGCTTCAGCTTCTGAACCCTGGACATATGTTTGCCAAAACAAGCAAAGCAAAATGTTGCTTGGAATATTTCCTCTGGGTTATTGCTTATAGTCCATTGAAAAATTGGGAGTATTACAAATTACTCTGGTGTACTCAATCCATTTGCAACAAATGCTTCCAACTGTGCACTGCATTCTTTCTCCTCATTGTCAGGGCTTGGCACAGACCTCAGTATGACCACACAGTCGGGTGACCTACCTCCCAAAGAAAGAGACCAAGAAAGAGGCAGGCCAAAGGACCGGAAACACCATCACCACCACCACCACCACCATCACCACCACACGTCTTCTGACAAGGAACGGTACTCACAAGAGAGGCACGAATATGGCCGGCCTCGCTCCAGAGATCGACGTTGGTCCCGCTCACCCAGTGAGGGCCGAGATCACATGCCTCACAGGCAGGTGGGTGTGGCTTTCCATTCCATGCTGCACCCCTAGGGACAGATGCAGGTGCTTCAGTTACCCTACTCCTAAGGAATCAAGCTCCAGTTACCCACCCAACTGCTTATTGGTTTCTGGATCTCAGTGATGGGAGTTTAGGACCCTTTCTGGCCTAAGCAGGATAAATAAGTTCCACAGAAATGGCAGCTGCACATGTTGGGATGAGTAACCTAGTTACTAAGGGGCATTTCATGGTACCAGCGTGGTGCACTGAGAATGAGGGCTGAGCATGCTAAGCACAATTGTGAATTTAAACAACATGAGAGCAAAGGACTAAAATTGCAAGATCAGGCTAAGGTTCATCTGGCTCAGCATTTTGCCTTCAATAGCCACCAGTGAGATACTTCCAAAAACCCACAAGAAGGGTATGAAGGCAGTGGTCTCCTTCATTTTGTTTCCATCATTGGTGCTTAGAGATCGATTTCTTCTGAATACTGAGGGGTTTCATTTAGTCATCATAGCTAATAGCTTTTGACAGACTAGCTACAACATCAGTCTTTATTTTATATACATTTATCCACTGCAGTTATCTTTTATTCTGATCTCTAAAACTGGTTAGCTTTTCCTCACAGGGAACAGTCCTTGACTTGCTTATTTATTCTTTTCAGTACTTCTTTCTATCTTTGATATGTCTGTTGTTTAATTAACATGGGAAGATCATAACAGCTTAAAGTATCCAAAATATAGTTCCTGAAGTGTGAAGGTGTGATAGCTAATCGCACTTCAAAATCATCATTGAGGCGTACTGCTTCTTTCTTGTTGTTAAAGCATTTGCTGAGCAGCCATTTCTTGAATAACAGGAGAGAAGCAGGATGCCTCATTGACGATTTAGAAGCGCAAATGGCTATCACACCTTCACACTTCAGGAACACTTCAGGAACATTTTCCTGGCATTTTAGCAATGGTGAGCACCTCCATGTGATAATCCCCATAGAGTTGGAAGAGACCACAAAGGCCATCAAGTGCAACCCCCTGCCATGCTGGAAGACAGAATCAAAGCACCCCCCAACAGATGGCCATCCTGCCTCTGTTTAACAGCTCTTACTGTCAGGAAGTTCTTCCTAATGTTTAGGTGGAATCTCTTTTCCTGTTGGTTGAATCCATTGCTCCATGTCCTAGTCTCTGGAGCAGCAGAAAACAAGGTTTTTCCATCTTCAGTATGTCAAATATTTAAGCAGGGCTATCAGTTTTGCCCTGCAGCAGAGAGAAATAGCTAGAAGACTGAAAAGGAAACAAAGGGCTAATAACTCTGTCCTACCAACTTTTCTCACCACCCAAAATTGGCATTTAAGTGAAATTGAACTATTGCAGTGGAAATGGTAGCAGAACAGTAGTGAAAAGGAGGTCATTAATGAAAAGCTAATGTAAAGAAATGCTTTCTAAACAGTCTCCCACTGAAAGAATAACAGAAGAGGGTTGATGTTATGTGATAAGTTCCAGCCAAAGTCTCTATTTTTCTAGGTTTATTGCGATACACTTGCCTCATTTGTTAAAGTCCTTAATAGCATCACAAGAATACTTATTATAAGTAATTCATAGTACCACAATTTCACACATGCTCGTACCACTGGTAATGAATTACATGCTTTTAACATACTTCCTGAAACACACCATGTCATTTTTGAACTTTGCCAAAACTATGGTTTTATTTCCCATTTTCTCCCCAGTTGTTCAGAGCCTATGTGCAACTGTACTGCAGCAATTCATGTGAGGAAAATGGAATACACATTCAGCAATGTCTTTTCTCCTAAAAAGTTTGTTTAATCATGCCATGCCATTTCTTAACCTTTTAAGGATCTTGCTTTTTCAAGGGGTGGGGATCTTGGTTTTCTAATAGCAAACTCAGGTTTATTTTTTATTTTAACAATATAGAACATAAGGGTCATGTACCTGAAAAAATTATGTGAGCATATTATGTCACTCTATCGCCACTGAAACATCATACATGGAAGTATTCTGTGGATGCTATAATTCATTAGCAGTTCCCACTGATTGTCTGAACAGATTTCATCTGTCCCATCAAGGGGATCACCTGAGTCAAGAAGGAATGGTGAAGGCATAGTACATTCCCCAACAGGTCCCTGATAAGAGAACCATAGGGCATATCTACATTAAACATTGGCATCCATTTTAGATCAGTTTTATGATCATGCTTTCCACCTGTCCCCCAAAATCCTGGAAGCTGTAATGTGATACAGATTCTAAGAATTCTGCTAGAGAACCCTATTTTCTATACAATTGGCAAAAGCCTGTAATGTAGACATAACCCATTGGTGAGATTCAGAAACATAAAAGGGTGGGTACATGGATGACATTCCCTTGTTGTTGTTGCTGTGTGCTTTCCAAGTCATTTCCTACTTACGGTGCCCCAAAGTGAAACTTTCATGGGGTTGACTTGGCAAGATTTGTTTAGAGGGGGCTTGCTTGTGCCTTCCTTTTAGGCTGAACGAGTATGACTTACTCAAGGTCACCCAATGGGTTTCCATGACTGAGTGAATGTTCGAACCATGGTCTTCAGGATCCTAGTCCAAACCACTATATCACGCTGGTTTTTGTGACATTCCCTACTGGAACAATACTGTAACTACATGAAAGGGCTTGATTTCCAGTAAAGAGTGTAGAGGAAAGACTCTTACATTTGGCTTCAAGAGATTCTCTTCTTTATCCTGTCTCAACTGTTGTTTCATCCAACAGTACTCTCACCTGGCCCACCCTTCCTACCTATTCACTCTTCTCTGAGACCCAGGGCAGACAGTGCACAGCACATCTAATTTGCCTGTTCCTGCATTCCTGTTGCCTTACTTAGGCTTACTCTGTGTACAGACAGGATTAATAGTTGTGAAAGAGTTGCCCATGGTATGTTCCTGCCTGTACATATACTGTGAGTGGCATTTTTGAGGCTATCATACTGAGGTGGTGGGATGGATGTCAATGGGAGTATCAAAGGAGCACCAGCTTTCTCAACAAAATAAGGTAATATGTATCAAAGCATGTTAGCTAGGTTCATACCTAAGAACATAAGAGGATTAGTCAGTGTTTCACAGTGCTTAGTCTGTAGTCTTTCAATTGCAGTCACTGCAGCCCTTACATTTCTAGAGCCTTTGCTTTGGCACAGGAGTAATGACAGGACTGCTTACGTAGAGTTATTCATTAGACTGAACATTATGTATTCCAAGGGACAAGGAAAACCCATCCTATCCCATTCACAGCCACCAGATGTCTATTTATACTGTAGAAGAACAGCCAAAGGGATAGGAGTGCATGCTAATTTGATGGCAGTCTATTGCCCTGCAAGAATATTGAGAGGTAGAAGACACGGATGGGCTACTTGTGCCTTTTCAGCATGGTTGGACTGTAATTTCCATCAGCCATTAACTGTGCTGGCTAGAGCTGGTGAGTCTTCTAATCCAGAAGCATCTGGAGAACCTCAAGTTGTCCACTGCAGATAAAAGGCTAGTGCTCCCAAAACTAGTGTCATGTTCAGTTATTAATTATACGAGCTCCACTCCTTTACACTTTGTAATTCTTAAGAATGAGATTACAATTAGTCGATGTCAAATATTCTTTTCAAGGTCCTTTATTCCATTATTTTCCATTTAGCCCACCTTTTAATCCACATAAAATCTTGGGTTCCTCTTTGTTTCCTTTTGGACAATTTGGACATTTTACTCGGGGTCTCCAGGCCAACCTGCCTTTATTTATATGTTTATTTCTGTTATCCGTTGTGCTTGGCTCTGCTGTCACGGCGAGGGGCGGGTGCAGGTAAGATGGTTGGTGAGCAGAGAACAAAAACCAAACCAATACAGCGGATGGCCCTGCCCAGATCGCTGGCCTCTCTCTCTCCAGTGTCTGTGGTGTGACCCCTTTGTTGTTACGCTGATGGCACTGAACTCTCTGGGGTTTGTGAATCTGGAAAGTTTGGAATGAAGCTGCACCTAAAGAGTCAGGCACACATATAAGCAGTGCAACTCATTTCCAACCAACAGAGTACCATGTCATACACAATTGTGTGCATGCAATGAACACACATAGCACACAGAGTATAGGTAAGGAGATACCAAAGTATGAAACAAAATGAGACTGAAATACCTTGTATCCTCCCACAGGACAAACATTAGTTCTAGGGGGAATGTGGGTTTAAGCGGGGTTTATACTGAGAGAGTAGCATGTGGGAAAAAGTGGAACCCACTCCTCAGTGCAGTGGCTTTAATGCGCTATTTCCACACACATCTTGTAGTTACCTTTTTTAAAGAAAAAGAAAAAGAAAAACAGGAAGTTGCAACTTCAGTTCTCTTGTGCAAGTCCAATACCATACTAGGAAGGTCCCAGCTTTGTAGTTATAAGTTGTTCATAGTAGAGACAGCTTCAGATACATTTGCACGATTTGGTATAATGAATTCTGATTCTGACTATTTTATAGAATTAAAGGGAAATATGTTTGATGTACTGGAAGTCACTACATAGGTTGAGGCAAGACCACGGAAAGTGAAATGAGATATTGATTTTTGTTGGGAATTCAGATACTGGAACTGGAGCAGTTTATCCACTTTCATATACTATACAGTGTATTACTTGCAATGTCTTTTAGTGCAGTCTCTCTTAAATTATTATTATATTTCACAGAGACAAGAGGCCAGTTAAAAAACCACAAGGAAGCAGTACTCTCTCATTTAAAAAAATAAATAAATGATTACCATATATAAACTATGAGTTGACCTCACATGTAAGTCAAGGGCAGGTTTCGGGGCCAAAATTATGGATGTTGGTATGACCCATGGATAAGTCGAGGGTAAAACGTAGGAGCATGTAACAAAGGATCTAATGGATAAAGCAAAGGAAAGCAGTGCCAAAGAACCTAGACATAATTGTTTATGTTCACACTAAAGACTGGATGGATGAGAGAGTAGAGGTGGATCAGTGCTTCTAGGACAGATTACATTCTTGTCTTTCACCAGGAGATGGTTCCTTTTTTAAAATAAAGAGTTAAAGTACAGCACTTATACTGGTGGATAAGTCAACTCTGTTCTTTGGGGTCAATTTTTAGACTAAAATTTCTAAACTCATTCATGAGTATATACAGTATTTAGGAAGTGGACAACTCACATATTTCTTCTCAAAATATGGAAGGGTTATTATGTGCAGGTTATGTTTTTCTTAGATCAAAATGATGTGATAACTAGAACAACCAAATTGGCTTCATCTAATGGGGTTGTTTTTAGTCTCTCTCTGTACACCCATTTTGTTGTTCTTGTTAACTGCTATCAAGTCAATTTTGACATATGGCAACCCTCTGAATGAGAGACCTCCAAGTCACCCTGCCATCAATAGCCCTACTCAGGTCTTGCAGACTCAGGGCTATGGCCTTTTTGACCAAGTCGTTTAATCTGGAATGTGGTCTTCCTCTTTTCCTACAGCCTTCTATCTTACCAAAGTGAGTCATGTCTTCTCATGATATGTCCAAAATACAACAGTTTCAGTTTTGTCATCTCAGCTTCTAGAGAGAATTCAAACTTGATTTGCTCTAGGACCCATTATTTGACTTTTTAAGTCGATGGTATCTCTAGAACTCAGCACCACATTTCAAATGACTTGATTTTCTTCCTAACAGCTTTCTTCCCTATCCAGCTTTCACAACAGTATGTAGAAATGGGAAATACAATGGCATAGGCAATCCTAACTTTAGTATTCAATTAAATATCTTTACACTTCAGGATCTTCTCTAGTTCCTTCATAGCTGCCCTCCCAAGACCTAGTCTTTTTCTGATTTCTTGACTGCCATCTCCATTCTGATTAATGACTCAGCCAACATATGACACATCTTGAACTATTTCGGTATTTTCATTGTTTACTTTACTTACTAGTTTACTTACTAGTTATGTAAATAAGCTGTAGTCATTATTTTTGTTTTCTCAATGTTCAACTGCAAATCTGCCTTTGCACTTTCTTCCTTGACTTTTTTCACTAATCATTCCAAGTCTTTGCTATTTTCTGCTAGTAGTATGATGCCATCTGCATCATGTCGATATTCCTCCAATTTTCAAGCCTCCTTCCTCCCAATCTAATTCTGCTTTACATATGATAAAGTTCAGCATACCAGTTAAATATATAGGGTGGTAAAATGTATCCTTGTCTGACCCCCTCACCAATTGGAAACCACTCCTTTGTATTCTGTCCCGACAGTAGCCTCTAGACCCAAGTGGAGGTTAACGTATGTGGACGATCAAATTTTGTGGCACACCCATATCTTTAAGAGCAAGCCATAGTTTTATCTGATCTGCACAATCAAAGGCTTTGCTATAATCTATAAAGTGCAAGCTGAAATTTTATGGTGCGCTTCATTGTCCAATATATGTTTGCAACATGATCCCTAGTGCATCTTCTTTTCCTGTACACAGCTCCATATATGGTAAAAGTCTTTGGCTACAACAGACGTTCTCTATTTCCTGCTTCCTATTATGTAATCTATTTGATTTCTGTAGTAGTCATTAATGATGTATGTACACTATACAGTCACTTCCTGCATTGCTTGAAGAATGTATTTGCCATGAAGAAACTGCTGGTCTCACAAAATTTAGTCAATTGGTCTCTTTCATTTTTTGAGTCTACACCAAATTCTCCTACAATTCTTATTCTGCTCTGTTTCCTATTTTTGCATCCAATTGCCTATGATTAACAAGTCCTGTTTTGGTGTGTGATCAATTTCTTCCTCGGCTCCAGCATTTCAATTTCTTCTTCTGCCTGTGTAGATGGAGCATAAACTTGCTTGTTGATATGATTTGCAATACAGTAATCTTTCTATATCTGCAGCTATGACATTTGGAGACTTGATTATTCACATATTTGAATAACGTGTTCTCTCTATGAATCTCTAGGTCCTCCAGTGAGACTCTGCTGGTAATTGACCATAGAGTTGCAATGGAGGAGCTAGAGATTCCTAGAGAAAACACTTCTCTAGGCATTTGTAAGTCCTCCAGTTTGATATTCCTCCAGTGGATGCTGACCACAGAGTTGCACTGGAGGACCTAGAGATTCCTACATAGGTGTCCTCTCAGGTTTAAAAAAATAGTGGTTCTTCATTTTCCATGCCTAACCCCAGCAAATGTGAAGGGCCCACTGTCCCATTCCTCTCCACTTTAGCTCGCTCATCCCAAATATTGCAGTGATTATACAGCCCGCCTGCTCCTTACGTGAACTTAAGCTTCCATGCATGGCAAGCCCAGAGACTTAAAACGGTGCATGCCCATAGAAATCAACAGGAATTGAGGTCCCACATTTTTTGCCATATGCAGGAGGGTCTGGAACAGATCCCCCACATATACAAAGGGGCCACTGTACATTTGATTTCTTGTTTCACCATGACTACCTTTCCCTGATTCATGCTTCTCACATTCCATGTTCCTATGTGTTGTGCAGCTTTCCTTTCACCTCTGAGCACATCAACAGCTGACTTGCCCATTTATTATTTTTTATTACTAATTGAGGCTTCAGTTTATGAATTATAGGTGAATTATAGATGAATTCTTCATCTTATTGGTTTAAAATTGTAGGGGTGCCTTCATTCCAATCTATAATAGGCCTGCTACTCCCAGAGAAGAGCTGTGGGAAAAGTTGCTTCTCCGTCATCTGTTTCCTCACAAATTGTTGACTAATCTAATTCTAGAGACTTAACAAAGCAATTAGGTGACCTGCTCCAATTAATTTCATTTTAGCTACATAGAATCTTAGGCCCCGGACCCATTCCACTGGCCTTTTTGCCCTGGAAGGAACTGGCAGATTCGGGGGGCCGCCAGCCTGGGGCCTCCCCCTCTTTCCTGCGCCCCTGACGGGCCCAGGCCCCGTCAGAGGTGGCAAAGAGCCGGCGGGGCCGCAGCGTGGAGACCGCCTCCTCTTTCCCGCCCCGCAGGCTCCTTCCCGGCCTCGTGGAGGCCAAGAAGAGAAAGGAGGCCGGCGCCCCGCGCCACTTGCACGAGAGACCTTGGCCTCTCGCACGAGAGGGAGGAGGCCACGGTGGCCCCCAAAGGCCCCATGGCGCTTGTGCGAGAGCCTTTGACCTCTCGCACGAGTGCGTGGGGCCTTTGGCCTCTCGTGCAAGAGGGAGGAGGCCGGTGGCCCCCCAAAAGCCCGCGCCTCGCGCAAGAGACCTTTAAATTAACCTCTCGCTGAGGGCACAGGCCGTTGACCTCTGCGCGCGAGAGGGAGGAGGCAGCGGCCCCCCAAAGGCCCCGGGCGCTTGCGCAGAGACCTTTGATGACCTCTCTCAGAGGCGCGGGGCCTTGGCCCTTTCGGCCTAGAGGCCAAAGGCCTTCAGCACGAGAGGCCATCTGCCACCCGATTGGCCACCAGGCACGGACCGGGGGGGGGGTTAGGGCAATCGGCGGCAGGACTGGGCTCGGGCGGTCCCCCGGCCTCGCTGGGCCACATGCGTCCGTGGGCTGGGTTGCCGACCCCTGGCATAGACTGTCAAAAATAAAAAAATTAAAGAGAGAGGTGCTCCTCCTCAACCTGATTTCCTTACATCCCTCCTTGGGACTTGGCCCACCCCAGCTTTCCCTTGACAATCCTCCTCCTCCTCTTTCCTTCCAACCCTCCATCCCTCTGACTTGCCCTGGCTCCTTCATCATCCTCCTGCCTCCTTAGGAATGCTCTCCATGGCCCCCTTCTTCCCAAGCTCCTTGTTCTCCTCCTCCTCCTCCTCCGTCACTTTCTCCAGTCCCCCACCCCTCCAGCCTTTGCAGCCCTCAATTCCCCCTTTACCGGTCACCTTTGCCTCCTGTCAGATTCCCCTTTTTGCATCCAGGCTCTTTCTCCTTCTCCCTCCTCCTCCTCCTCCTCCGATGAAGGGGAAGGAATGGCTCTGCCTCTGCCTGCCCTCTGACCTAAATCCTCCCTGAACTTGCCCCGATCATGATGGGCAAGTTCATATTCAGCAGAACCCGGGTTTTTTCAAAAGAAATGGCAAATGCTCTGATTCTTTAACCCTGCTAAGGGGTTTTGACATGAAATGGGCATGCAAGTCTGATTCGCTTGTGGGGGATTTGGGGTGAATATGAACTAACATGCAAGGATCGATTTCTGAATCGGGGTAAAGGTAGTCTGAATGGCCCATAGAATCGTAGAGTTTGAAGAGACCACAAGGGCCATCCAGTCCAACTCCCTGCGCATGCAGGAATCCAATCAAAGCATAACCCAACAAGGGCCCAGCCCAGCCCTGCTTAAAAGACCTCCAAAAGGAGAGTCCACTTCACTCGAGGAGTGTGTTCCACTGTCGAACAGCCCTTACTGTCGGAAGTTCCTCCTAATGTTGAGGTGGAATCCTTTTCCTGCAGCTTGCATCCATTGCTCTGGGTCCTGTCTCTGGAGCTACAGAAACAGCTTCCTCCCTCCTCAATATGACATCCCTTCAAATATTTAAACAGGGTTTATCCACTATACACCTCTTAACCTTC
>NC_056523.1:123195936-123244056 GCF_019175285.1 Sceloporus undulatus | reverse complement strand
TGTAAGGTAAAATTATCTTTAAGGTGTCGAAACATTCACTCAAATTTCAGAGTTCAACATTTTAAGATTTATTCGAGGAGTGAGGGAGAATAAGTTTAAAGGCAGCATTTAAAAAATAAGTTAACATCTGCTGTCTACACAAAAGGTTCTAAAAATGGATTCCCAGCTTGGATGGAAGTAGTACAATTTAGCCATGTTGGCCCACTTTTTTAGTAGAAATACAAGCTTCCTAGACAAGCTTCCTAGAGAAAACAGGCCAATGTTCTGCAGAACTGAGAAGTGGAATAGATATGAGAAGGGAATTCTTCAGCTGGAGCAATGGAGTTTGAGATAGGCAGCAAGCACTTGAGGAAATGGCCAATTTACATTTTTCCAAGGCAAGAGTTGTAAGGCAAATATGAGATCTGGGGAACAGCTCCCCTTTATTTCTGATTAGACAAAGGACAGCAGAAGACACTCATAGCCTGAACAAATCTGAGACAGGGCCAGACAATTATTCTGAAATAGCAGAGCCAGGTACACTGGATTCTTAAAGAAGCAAGCATTTTAAACTCAAGCCTTTCCACAGAGATCTTTTACACACAAATTTTAAACCAGTTAGCAAATCAGTCTGCATATAGTTGCAAATGTACAGAACTTAGAATGTGTATTTTATTTCTTTCTCTTCTGCATTTTACCAAATTAACAATATTTACGTATGGAACCAGCAGCAAGAAAAAGGTTGAAATGGACTCTTTAATTTCCTACATGAAGATAGCAACTATAGATCAGAGAGTGTGAAAGTGTAAACAGTACATGGGTCCTTAATTTTGAGAAATGGAATTAATTTAGTTCCTGTAATTTAACAAAGGTGGTTTCCAAGGTTCTAGAAGACACAGCGTTATGCATGTCATATGATTCTGATGCTGCCAATAAAGTACTTAGCTTCTCTTAAAATACACTGTATAGGCTGGCTAGAATTTTGGATTGATGATTTATAATCCCTGCCTAGACAATTTGAGCAAGACCATATTAGGGGGGCAAGATTATAGTCAGTAAGAAATGTCAGTAAATTGGAGACCATCTTTGGTACATAGTCTATTATATTTCATTTAATTCCTGCCTTAAACTCACTGGAGAACATGCAGGATATAGATCACTGAAAACAAATCATATAGCATGGCTGACAATCCATGCTAGACTAGGCCTATCCAGACCTGCCTGAACTGAGAATCTGCATTAAGAGGTCCTTAGACCATGGGCAAGATGCAGCCTCACTCCACACAAGGCTGCGCAGATCCAGTGCAGAATGCATTGCAGCAGAACTGGCTGAGATGCCTAGAAAGGGAAGTGCAAAATGGCAGCCAAGTCTGGGCCAGGCATGTTTTTGACTTTGCTTGTTACTGTGGTACCATCAAGAAGGCTTTACTTTCCATAATATGAGTGACACTATTTAACATTTACTTATGAAAACCATACTGTAACACTGACAGGGATGAGGAATCCTTGCTCCATGGACCACATGTTCCCTGGGAAATCTCTTGGGGACCACTTGACAATGGAGTAGACGGTGAAGCTGCTGGAGACAAAAATACATGGGGGAAAGTGTATGTCACGAGAGTAGTAACTGACCTTGCTGTTAACAGCTAAGTAACTTCAATGGTGGGGGGGACACATGTGATCAAACCTTTCTGAGGTACAGAACAGCAGCACTCAGCAGCCTCCCTTAAGAGTTCGGCTGTGTTCCAAACTTCTCCAGACCCAGTGCTCTCCCTTGTCTTTCCTTGCTAGATCCCCAGTCCCACCTAACCCTGCCACTTCCTAAATCCTGCCTCTATGTCCCGACCTATCACTTCCTTTTTCAATACCAAATAGTTTTCTTTTCTAAGTTTTACCCCTAACCACATTTTGATAACATGCAGTATGTCCCATGCTTTGCAAATTCCCTCCTGCCCCGTCTCTTTCCTTCAAACCTTTTTTAAAATTTCTTTTATTTTAATAGATTAATTTTCCCACCCTCTTGTTTTGCTTTCTTTCTTTGGAAGCGTGCAAGTAATTTTTTGAAAGCTTTTTGCTACTTTTTAAACCCTGGAACTTACAAAAACTCCATTTCTCATTTCTCTTTTTTTGCTTCTGTTTTGCGTTCATTTTTTTTAAACTTATTAATGATTATTATTATTTATTGCCCTTCTTTGTTGTTTCCCTTGTCCCCCTCTCCCTCTGACTCCCATCCACCCTGATGTGGCTGTTGCTTTACTTGTTTTCTCCATTCAATTACTTTCATTCCTTTGCTTCCCTCTTTTTTTGTCCTTGTCTCTGTGCCATCTTCCTCCCACCATTCCTCCTCCTTCACCACCACCACCACCACCACCACTACCACCTCCCCTTCCACCCACTTTTCCTCTTGTCTCTTCTTGGTTGATTTTCCTTGTATATTTTTTCTTTTTGATTTCCTTTGTTTCAATTTTCGTGTAGGGCAGTAGTTCCGTAAGTGGGAGTCCAGTCCTCTCAACGTCTGGCACCAGCACTCCGAGGCGAGGACGCCGCCAGCTCCCACAGACCCCTTCTACACCCCGGCCACATATCTCCTACTCCCCCGTGGTCCGTAAAGGCGTCAGCACAGGGCCCCAGCAGCAACCACAGTCCGGGCAGCACTCCGGCCGAATAGCCAGCCCTGCGCCGAGGCGCTATCCCTCGCTGCCTGCCGAGCACCATGTCACTGAGCGTCGCAGCAGGTCTCCGGCTATGGAACGGCACACTGTCCCGCCACGCAACGATTCGCCTCGGGCCTACCGCCACACCACCAGCCGGTGGTCGGCCCCTCACGTCTCTGAGCCACACCCGGGACCTCGTCATGGCAGTGGCTACTACCGGAGTCCGGACTATGCTGGCCCAGCCAGTGAGGAAGCCTTCTCCTATGAGACAGGGCAGCATGGGAGCAGCTCAGGACGTTCGCCCAGAACTTCCCGGGTGGGCAGCGGTGGCTCTTCCTCTCTCTCCCCCTCCAGGCATGGGCGGCGTCTACCCAATGGATACTATCACTCACATGGACCAGCCAAGTCGCGTGGGACAGGTTCACGCAAAGGACTGCACGAACCTTATAGCGAAACTGACGAGGATGACTGCTGCTAGCCTAGAATTGGTTTCACATTACACGCGGCGCACACGCGCAAAACACACTAAACACACACATACACACACACATTCCCAAAAGGGGTGAAATTCCCAGTCTGGGGGAGGGTGGGGAGGAAGACCTGCAAAAGGAAAAAGAGAGAGAAAGAGAGAGAGAGAGAGAAAGAAAGAAAGAAAGTGTGAACTGCTAACTGATGGGGAAGGCATCCTGGAGAAAGAAGAGAAGGATTACCCTGCAATTGTGGGCAATGGAAAGAAACTTTTAATCTTTTGTTGAGGGATTGGGGGGAGGGGGGAAGGGTTTGGGGTAGGGTGGGGTGGCTAGGGAAGTGAGGGTCTGGGAGATCCAAGCATGTTTATCTTTTACAGATCAAGTTGTGTGGTGATTCGAGGGTGGGAGGGAGGGACGTTCCTCAGAACTTACAAAAGAAACATGCATTCAGGTGTGGGGAGGTGGTGCCATCCCAGAGCCCCACACTGTTTGTAGCTCACTATGCCTCTGAGAAACGAGACCAGAAGCCACTTTACCTAGGGAGAGGGGTGGGAGAAACAGAAAGGAGTCTGCCAACCTCAGCAAAGACATTGTGGACAAGTTTTAAAAAACAAACAAAATAAATCTTTTTAAAAAATGTAAAATGAAACAAAAAGACCAAAAAAAAAATTTTTTTTTTCTGGGCTTCTATTGATGAGTTTTATCATCTCAATTTACCTGGTAAACTTTAAAAAAAGTTTTAAAATAGTTTGTGGCCTGACATTTTAAGAGGGACACACGCACGCAAACAAACACACCCAACACACATGCGCGCACACACACACACACACACACACACACAAAAGAGTGCTTGCTGGTTATACCAAACCCTAATATTACTGCCTGCAGAGATAAAAAAAGAAACAATAAAACTAAACAGAAAAAAACAAAAAGGACAAAAATAATTGATAAAAATGAAGCATTTTCTTCCAACATTTTGGTCCTGCTTGAAAAAGAAAAAGAAATTACATCTAAAAATTAATAATTCCTCAGCTTCTTTATTTTTTTCCTACTTGTTTGAAAAAAAAAAAACCTGTGGGATTGGGACTGTGAAATATTGCATGAAACAAGGTAAAAAGACAAATGATGAAAAAAAATTAAAAAAAACAAAAAAACAAAAATATTAAAAAAATGAATTTTTGATTGAAATGTGCTTTACTGTTAATTTTCTTATATCTTGGTCTCTCTCTCTCTCTCTCTCTCTCTCTCTCTCTCTCTCTCTTGCCTCCCACCCCTCTCCCTTCTTACAATGATATGGTATTGCATGAAGGGAAATGTATAGCTATGCATGGTTGATAAGAAGTATTGCAGTTTGTTACTTTCTGAAATGAAGAACATGAACAACAGATTGTTAAGCAGAAGCTGGTCAACAAGAAATGGATGCAGGATTTTTAAAAAATCTAATTATTCCCAAATACATTTGTGTCTGTGTTGACTCACAATAAGATCACTTACCTAACCATCCATTGTGATACATGCTGAAGAGGCTACTAAATATACAATTCCTATGGCAATTATTATTAGCTTCACTCTTCACTACTGACTCTGTAAGATGGAGAAATGAAATTCACTAATATATACAGAAAAAGTGACCATATGGTCACTTAACTTGTTGCCATATTAAAATTGTATATGTCAGGAACAGCAGATTTATATAATTCTTCATAACAGGAATGGTAGAATAATATGAAAATTGGATTTGGCAACTGTTTCTTTTCCAGGTGTTATTGGAGGGCCACTTCACACATTATGTGTTCATATTTGCCAGTCGTTCTCTACGTATATGTGAGATTTTGCCCTGGTTTGGCTTCTATGTGACAGAGGACTGGGAGCAAATGTTAGTCAAATACAAACTATACAATTTTAAGTGTAGCTATAAAGCACTCCTCAGGGTTGTTTGGTATATCTGTGGAAACATCCTTCCATGCAATTTTGAGTCTACCCCAACAAGTAAGTTCCCGGTACAGACTGGTGTCAAAGATAACCTCAGGAACAACCTCTTTTTTAGTAGCAGAGGGAAAAGCCACATCCGTGGAATTTCATGTAAAGCAGCTGTGTTGTAGTGGAATCTCGCTGAAATCAGTTATATTTACTAGTAAAAGAGATCAGCCATTATCCTTACCAACAGGTGCACCTCCTACTGATGAAAGCAGATCATTTCAAATTTAATGTCTCACAAAGGAACACTAGGAACAAACATTCTGTTCTATCCTAGAAATAACTTTCCTATCAAGGAAAGGTTTCTACAACCTTCCCCTTGCTTCCATTCAACATTGCAGAATGCTCATTTGTTCAGACAAACACAGGTTGAGTTTGTTTTTTTAAATGGGCTTAGAATTCTGCAACACAGCTGGGCTGAGTAACATACTAAAATTTAGAATCTAATAGATTCAATAGAATCTAAATACCTTCCATAGAATCTAAACATTAGCATTGAGCAAAGAGCTATCTTGGGTCCAGCTGTGCTTTCAACAGCAACAATATCTGCACATACCATGCTGAACAAAGTGGGAGATTTTATGGTGCTACTGAAGAAGTAGCTGCACCTCTCTTCTCTGGAATCACATTACTCAGATGGTGGTTCAGGGCAGAAAGCAAAACATGATGTGCATCCCAGTCTCCTCGTGGATGGTCACTCAGGCACTGTAATAAAGTCACTGAGGAGCTGTTATCCAGCTATTTTAAAAAGAGCAGAGCAACATTTAATGTGCAGAATCTCTCTCACAACTTTTTATAACATTATTTTCTTTGTGAGTGAAATTGCAAATAAAATGTTTACCATGCCTTGATTTAAGGATTCTAGAGACCACATCACTTTCTTTTACAGGGTTAATTCATGTGCATCTCTGGTCTCTTATAATGCTGTAAGGTGCAAGCGGTTTGCTGTCTGTAGCCCAACAGGCTGAATTAAAATGAGAACATTTAAATAATGCCTTTGACCTCCTGAGGATCAAGGAGGAAAGATGTCAACAGTTCTATCTCATATAAAGGGTTTTAACAATCAAAATGTTGGGTTTTGACATGGACTGGAGCTTGCTGAAGGGATACATGATATGGCCCAGAATATACACAAGAGTGTCCAGCATTTTCCCTTATGGCATGTTTGTAGATTAACTTTAATAGGTTTACAGCATGTATTATTATTCAGTCCATATCAACTTATCAGACATGATAATAAGGTTTAATCATTTTGGGAGATTTTTTCAAAACATGAACTATAGTTTCTGGATACTTTTCAAAGCAATCACTGACAGAAACAGCTCCTTCTATCACAGAAAAGAGCAATTCTGGCAGTCCATATGTCTGAGCCAATTACTGTATTTTCTGGCATCTAAGACTATTTTTTAACCCAGGAAAATCTTCTCAAAAGTTGGGGGTTGTCTTATAGGTCAGGCGCTGAAACTTCTGAGCTGGACTGGAGTATCTGCGGTCACCGTATAGGGTGGGGGGAGCTCAAAAACCGCCATGGCTGCATCCCCGCCATATAAAGCGACCGTATGAAAGCAGCAAGGGTGGCGCTGTACAAGTACGATAGAAGAAAATCCACTCACAAGGATTCGTGGAAAGAAGTGACTTAACACGGTCCTGATGACGAGGTGAGGGGGTGCCTCACCGGGAAAGTGTAAGTGAAGGGCAGAGCAAGCTGCAGGCATCTGGGACACCCAGGTATGGAAAAAAAGAACCATGTTTATGTTACTGCTCTGATAGTCTTGGAGACAGGGAGGGCTGGGCAGGCAGGGAGAGCTGACCAATCCAAGCAGGCTTTGCATACAACAAGTTTTCCTGCTAAGTACCTGCATGTCATAAGCATTTGAATTAAAATTACCATATTAAATCATATCTGATGTTTTTTTAATTTTTATTTGGTGTGCATTGGAAGAGAGGTAGTTTATATGGTGAGTATATCCCAAACTCTATATTTTAACTGGAAAAGTTGGGGGTTGTCTTATACACCCAGTCGTCTTATACTCCAGAAAATATGGTAGTAGTCTGAAACTGCTAGCATCAGTTGCCACGTGGGAAGTCATCATGGAGCACTACCTTTCTACTAGTGAAGATACCTAGAAAATTATCACCAAGTAGGGAAAGGAGAATAATCTCCTTTACATGGAAACTTGGCAGAAAGGGGACAGATGTGAGCACAGTAATAGATGATAAATGGAGGAGGTGAGTGTACTATGTGTCCCTAAATATGCATCACCTGCTGTTTGGATGTATTCAACACTTAAGTCTATTCCAAAACTAGCCAAAGTTTTACATAAGGAAAACTACATACTGGAGGCTGATTTCTTTGACAGATGCAAACATTATGGCCAGAACTGTTTTGGTGACTAAGGGGCAAAACAGACCAGCAAACAAGTTTCCAGCTGGCTTAGTAGCATGGCATGCAGGTGATGCATGCCCCAAGACACCCGGAAGCCGGCTTCACAACACCCATCCGCCCAGACATGGGCTGGCTTTCAGGTGCTCTGACAGTGAAGAGAAGACAACAGAACAGAAGACAGGAGTTAACATCAACACTCCACTTAAGTATTGATGTTAACTCTCCTTGTCTGGATTTTACCACCATCACAAGCTGGATGCCCAGGTGGCCGGAAGGTGACCAAGGGACCCTAGAAAGAATACAGATTAGTTGACAAATGGCAAAGGATCTTCAATCCCTCAGTCGAAAGAGATGGGGTTGGAGTGCAGTAAAGGTCACTAATTGATTTAACTGATCTTAAGTGTACCACGAGAAACACAGGCTGTTCAGAAGAAGCAAATTTCCTATCACAGTCTGACCATCAGTGTGAAATGCTGTGAGAAATATTTTCTGTGTGATTCTTAAGACAATTTTACCCCTTATGTTTTTTTCATGCCATGATTCAAGGAATCCTGGATTCTTTCAGATTCATGTAAAAGATTCTCACTGTGGACCAGCTGCCTGAAAAACATCTTACCTAGCATTTCAGTCTCCCCCTGCAATTCATGCTTTTGGGGGCATGTACACTCCACAGCTGGCTCCTCTGAAATACACAGAGATTCCTCATCTGGACATTCATATGGGAAGGGTTCCCTGAAGACTGCAAGCTTGACTTTCACTCCCTTAATAGGATCAGACTGTCATGCTATAATTGTATAAGTAAATTACAACTGGTGAGAGACCTTTAACTGAAAGTGCCTCAGATGTAGCTCAAAAAAATCCAAATGCAGACTGACAAAAATAAGTTGTTATTTGGATGTTATACAGTTCTAAGAAAAAAGTTTGCATTTCAGAAGGCCGGGGTCATGAAACAGTTGCATTCTGCTAGCTGATATATGATAAATACTGTGGCAAAAATACTGATTGGTTATATAAAAATTATAGAAAATATGAAGCCATAGGACAAAACTCTGGGTATTTTGGAGGGGAGGTTGTTGAAAAATTCAGAAATGTTCAGAAACATTGAAAAATGTAATATTGTTAGGGAAACATTCCCAATATGTTCATTTGAAAGGAGTGTCCTTGAGTGAAGATACGAGAACCCGAAATGTCCATAGGCAATACGCACTTTATTGATTGGCCAAGACGACAGCACACCAGCAGATGGTGATAAAATTGCTGCCACGCCCAGTAGCCATTTCCAAAAGTTTTTATAGCAAAACACAGTTCATTGTTTACATAGCATTAGCTTAATTGGTTATTTAGTACACACATGATTATACAACAGGCAGTTAATTGGCTATTGTCTAAACATCAAGTGATTAGTTGCGTTCACTGTCCACACAATGGTCACACATTTTCTTATTGGCTCTACATTTGCTATTACATTTGCTATTACATTTGCTAGGAGTCTGGAATGCAAAGAGATACTTGGCTAGGATGATCCTGTTCCCTTCAAGGCCACAGCAAAGGGAGAGCATTGTATTCTCAAAGCTCTGGCGAAGGGAGTGGTGCATAGCCCATGCACTTTTACTCTCTAGCTCATTCTATGAGTCTACTGTAAATCACTGCTCTTTGCATCTCAGAGCACACTCACTCTGGGTTTCCTGTTCCCTTATTTGGTCTGTTAACCTCTAGGCCTTAAAGCAAGCAGGTTACAGAAGCAGAAAGCATTATTATGTCCCTCTCAATATTAGTGGATGAAAGTCACTTTTTTTTCTTTAGGAACATAAAATGCATTGTATATAATTTGGTGTGACATATAATTATTGTGTTTGATATATTTAAAGTATATCAAATTATTATTCAGAATTATTGCAAATTTAACACTTTTTAAGCATTTCAATTTTTGCTCCAAATTAAGCTATAAGGTCCTCAACTGTAAGGATTACCTGAATAATAAGGAACATCTTCAGTTCTGCCAAGCTGAAGGGCAAGCAACCCCACACCCCTGAATACAAACAGAAGAATCCATCAACATCTGTAAAATGGAAAATATTTGTCCCCACTAATGTATCATAGTGTCAAACTGGCATAACACACTCATTCCCATAAAAAGCACTGAGAAAAAGAAACCAAAACCAGGCATTGCAATGATCTGATACTGTACATAGTCTTACATAAAAAACTTAAAATAAGTGAACACCTTGCCTTAAACATTTTATTTATAATTGTAAAATAAACCATTTCATACTCCTTCTCCCTCCCCCCATCTCCCCCCCCCAAAAAAAAACAGGCTTCAGAAAATGGGACAGGGGGGTTGCTCTGTTTTCATGGCTTTTTCCAGACCTTTACATCTCTAATACTGATAACCATGTAAAAAGTAAAACGAGTAGACTAAATTTAGGGTCTTTTAGACCATGGATTCTGATTCATGGTGTACTTTTGTTCCTTTTGTCAAAGACCTTCCATAGTTACTCTACATCAATGGTGTTAACAGAAAATATCCAATATGATATTCTTAACAGGGATGTTAATGGGGCAAAGCTAAGAAGAGTCATGCTAGATCAAACCACCAAAGGCCTTTCTAGTCTGCTCCCACAGTGGCTAACCAGTTGCTTGAGGGAAGACCATACACAGGACATGAGACACAATAACATCCTTCTGTTCATGTTCCCCAGCAAACAATATTTAGAGGCAGCTGCCTCTGTGGCTGCAGGCAATACAGAATGATCATGATTTTATAGTCCTGTTCTCCATCAGTGTGTCCAGTCCTCTTCTAAACCCATCCAAGTTGGCAGCCATCACCACATCTTGTGATAGTTAATTCCCTTCTTTTCCTTAGATGTATAGTGTGCCCTTGGTATCCACTGGGGTTTGGTTCCAGGACCCCCAGTGGATATGAAAGTCCTTAGATGTTCAAGGCCCATTAAATTTAATGGATAGTAAAATGGTGCCCCTTATATTAAATGGCAAAATCAAGCTTTGCTTTTTGGAATACACACAAGCCACGGGTGCTTGAATCCATGCATAAAGAATCTGTAGATAAGGAGGGCTGGCTGCACTTTCCTTTATTTGTTTTGATTCTCCTACTATTCAGCTTCACTGGATGACCTTGGGAATTCCTATTAGGCTGCATCCATACTGCAGAAATAATCCAGTTTGACACCACTGTAACTGCCATGGCTCAATGCTATGGAATTACAGGAGCTGTAATTTTGTCTGATATTTAGCCTTCTCTGCCAGAGCTCTGGTGCCACAACAAACTACAGTTCCCAGGATTCCACAGCATTGACCCATGGCAGTTAAAGTGGTCAAACTGGATTATTTCTGCAGTGCGGATACAGCTTCTTTTGCTTCATTGTTTGTTGCTATCTGCCTTTAAGTTGCTTCTGACTTATGGCAACCCTAAGGTGAACGTATCATGGGGTTTAGGGAGGCTGAGAGCATGTGGCTTGCCAAAGATCATTCAGTGGGTTTCCATGACTGAACATGGAATCTAATCTCCAGAGTTGTAGTCCAACATGCAAACCACTGCACCGTGCTGGCTCTCAGGAAAACCTCTACTTTTGATGTTTAAAGACATTATGGATTCTCTCATACATCTCTGTCATGTCCCTCCTTACTCATCTTCTTCCTAAGCCAAAAGGCCACAGGTATTGTAACCTTTTTTCAGAGGGGTTGCTTCAGTCTTTTGATCATGTGGGTTTCCTTCATCCTCACCTTTTCCAGCTCTACAATATCTTTCTTGACATGCAGCCCTTAGTCTTGACCATAGATTTGTACAAAGGCAGTTTTATTTTCTGTTCCTTTTCTAATGAACCTCCTCACCAGATTTGCCTTGCCTACAGCAGCCAGGCTCTTTGACCTATCTATTGCAATCTTTTTCCTGATGCATTCCCAACCTAGATCTTATCAGCATATATATGGATTTTTTACCCCATGGTCTGTAATTTTAAACTTGCTCAAAATGACCTGCATTTGCCATTTTAACACAGATTCAGATGTCTGGGAGAGAACCTCTTGAAAGTCTTTTGTTTTCTTCTAATCATCTTGCATAATCAGATGTCATCTGCAAATCTGTCCCTCATTCCTCTTCCAATAATCTATGAACAAGTGCAAAAGCTCATGAAAATGCGTATTACAGTACCAGTCTGCATTATAAGTAGGGCTCCCATCATTCTCTTCCACAAAACTGTGCCAAAAATATTCAAGACAGGATCGGGGTGGGTTATCAAAACCCCGCTCTGCCTCTAAAAAGCCACACACACCACATTTTGATACTGGGCATTGCATGCAGTCAGCCCCCTATATTCCAAAAAGCAAACCTTGATCTTGCTGTTTTTTCTAGAAGGGATACCATTTGACTATGCAAGATTTTATAATGGGACTTGAGCACCCATGGATTTTGGCATCCAAGGGAGATGACCTGGAACCACAGCTTAGTGGACATGCCAAGGGCCCACTGTATTTCAGGTGTTGTTCAATTATATATATATATACAGTATATATATATATATATATATATCTCCATTGGTTTACATTCTAGGATTTGCAGTCTGTTGCTTCAGCCGGCCCATCTGGCGGGGACACTTTTCCAGCCCATCCATCTGGGTTCTTTCCTGGTTTTCTGGGACAAAATGGTAAGCCTAACTATAAGGCAGTGATCTATGTGGGCAACATCTGAGGCTCCCAATATTGTTGGACTGCAATTCCATCCAGCTCTAACCAGTGGATTCAATGGCAGGTGTTGTGAGAGATGTGATTTAACAACATCTGGAAGGCCAACACAATATCTGGATTGGTAGAACTCAAAGATATAGCTGTGTCAGTCTGTAGAATCAGTACATAGAGAGATCTTGTACACCTTTGAGACTCACTGAAAGAAAGAAATTGGCAGCAGGAGCTTTCGTAGACTTCAATCTACTTCCAAATGCACCTGAGGAATTAGACTGAAGCCTAGGAAAGCTCCTGCTGCCAACTTTTTTCTTTCAGTGAGTCTCAAAGGTGTACAAGATCTCTCTACGTGCAACATCTGGATTGTCAATCCCATGCTCACAGCCTCAGGGGAAGGCAATGATAATAAGTAACAATAATGATGATGATAAGTAAGTAAGTATGCCAGTGTGGTGTAGTGGTTTGAATGTTGGACGACAACAACTCGGGAGACCAGGGTTTGATTCCCAGCTCAGCCATGAAAGCCACTGGGGTGACCTTGGGTGAGTCACACTCTCTCAGGAAACCCCAGGATAGAATTGCCGTAAGTCGGAAACGCTGCCATTGCCTTCCCCTGAGGCCCAGAGAATGTGACTTGCCCAAGGTCGCTAGTCAGGTCCAAAACACACTGCAGAAATAATCCAGTTTGAGACTGCTTTAGCTGCCCTGGCTCAGTGCTAGGGGATCCTGGGGATTGTAGTTTATAGTGGCGCCAGAGCTCTGAGAGAAGGCTAAATACCTCACAAAACCACACTTCCCAGAATTCCCTACGCATTGAGCCAGGGCAGTTAAAAGCAGTCTCAAGGTGGATTATATTTCTGCAGTGTGTTTTCCACTTCAGTGAGGCTGGAACGGTTAGCAGTACAGGTATTGCCAATAATTCCCCAAACGTTTGCCCAAAACTCACCAAATCCCCCCCCCCCCCCAATATCTCACCAAATCCTTATTTCAGCTCTCAAAATTACCATTAAAACCAATCACCAAAATCACACCAAAGGCTCTGAAAAGTACCCGTTTTGGTGTGAAAGTCACCAGATTGGCAACACCGACAGCCAATCAAAATCCTCGCGCGCGCCTCCACCAATCAGTTTCGTTTCGCCGCCCGGGCCCGCCCACTGGAGGCGTGTCGTGCCGGGAGCTCCTCCCCCTCCTGAGCCATCCCGTGAGTGCGGGGTCACATGACCAGTGGGCCAAGGAGTCGCTGGTGAAGATGGGGATGGGGCTCCTGGGTCTGGTGTGGGGTGTCTTGCTCGGGGCAGCGCTGGCGGCCTCCTGCGGGTACCAGGTAAGGAAGGAGGGAAGGCTCTGGGGGTGTTGGAGGTACAAGAAGAAAGAAGGGGCCAGGAGCCAAGGGAAGCCAAAGACACTGAAGCTGCATCCACACTGGAGACATAACCCGGTTTAGCACCGCTTTAACTGCCTTGGCTCAAGGCTCCGCTCTGGGCACACAACAAACTCCAACTCCCAGAATTCCATAGCCTTGAGCCAAACAACGAGTTAAAGCGGTGCCAAATCGCGTTATGTCTCCACTGTGGATGCAGCCTCAGTGTCAATATAAAACTCCTGCTCCTTAGAATCCTAAAGTTGGGAGGGACCCCAAGGATCACTCAGTTCAACCCCATTCTGCCATGCAGGAATTCACAATCAAAGCAGCCACTGTGAGAGGTGGCCTTCCAGCCCCTGATTAAAGACCTGCTCCATTTGGGGATTCCTCCTGGACAGAAGGCAGAAATGGAGGACCTCTGGTCAAACTGTGCGGTGGGGATCACTAGGAAATATGAGGGGGGGGGGGGGGGGGGAGTGGAGGCGATCTGGAACAGGAAAGAAGATTGTAAAGTAAAAACAAAGGGCGCGCCTTGTTTTTGTTTGTTGCATGCCTTCAAAGTTGTTTCTGACTGAAGGCAACCCTAAGGCGCAAGGTTTGTTCAGAGGAGGTTTGCCGTTGCCGTCCTTTGAGGCTGAGAGAGTGTGACTTGCTCCAGATCACCTGTTGGGTTTCCAGGGTCACGCAGGGTATCGAACCCTGGTCTCCAGAGTCTGGTTCCCAACACTCAAACTGCTACAGCATGCTGGCTTACAAGGGTGCGTCTATCTATACTGTATAAATAATGCAGTTTGGTGCCCCTAACTGCCATGGCTCCCTCCTACAAAATCATGGGATTTGTAGTTTTGCAAGGCACTAGCACTCTGGCTGGGAAGGCTGAAGGGCTTGCCAAACTACAGGTGCCAAAATTCCATAGGATGGAGCTTCTGCACTTAAAGTAGCATCCAGCTGCATTATTTCCACAGTGTAGACGCATCCTAGGTAAGTGGAGTGTTAAGGATCCATTCAAAGCAGAGAAGGCAAGAAAAAACAATAATGCTAGGAAAGGTGGAGGGAAGTAGAAAGGGAGGCTGCATGCTAGATAGATGGACTCTATTAAAAAGATCACAGGTATGAATTTACAGGAGCTGGGCAGAGCAGTGGGGGACAGGGGCTCTTGGAGATGTCTCATCCACAGGGTCACCATGACTCAAGATCAACTCAGAGGTGGTTAACAACAGCAACAAAAAGGGTCTTTTCCTGGTTTGTTGTTGTCGGCTGTCTTTAGGTCCTTTTAGACTTATGGTGACTCTAAGACAAACATATCACAGGGTTTTCTTGGGAAGATTTCTCCGGGGGGGGTGGCATTGCCTTCCTCTGGGGCTGAGAGAGTGTGACTCGCCCCAAGGTCACCCAGTGGGTTTCCATGGCTGAGCAAGGATTTGAGCTCTAGTCTACAGAGTCTTCTTCCAACACTCAAACCAGTGCACCACACTGGCTCTCATCTTGGCTTTGTTGTTAACTGCCTTCAAATGGACCCCTACCCATGGCAACTCTGTGGATGAGACATGTCCAAGACTTCCTTTCCTCCCCTTCTCTGCTTAAGTCTTGTAGATTCAGGCCCATGACTTCCTTAATTGAGGTCAGCTGCCTGGCCCTGTGGTGGAAACTGTGCAATAATACCAAGAAGATCTCTTATAAATGAAGCTAGAAGGTAACTCGCTAGTCGGGGGCGGGCAATTATTCTCTAGAAAGGAAGGAAGCTGCTTACATTGGGGCTAGTCTGCACAGTTCAGGCTTTAGCTTTGGGGCAGAGCTCATGGCCAAGAATATGAGAACCATCTGACTGGATCAGATCAAGGTCCATCTGTCCCCAGCAACCCCCAGCTAGATGCCACTGGGAGGTGACAAGCAGGGTGTGATCAGAGTAGCCCCTAGTCTTTTACCCTTAGCATTCATTTCACATAGGACTGTCCAGATGTTTTGGCCCATAGTTCCTGTCAGCCCCAGCCACCATGGCCACAGATCAGGGATTATGTCAATTGCTGTTCAGAACATCTGGGATATACCTTGTTGCCTGCCCTTCAACTGATCTGTTTTGAAGCCATTCGATCAGGTACATGATTAAATACCTCCTTCAGGTTTCTACTTCTGTCCTTTGGGCTGTTTGGACAGTATCTGTCCATTCCCATCCCATTGTTTCTCCTACCAGAACAACCTTTCAGGAGGCAGCCTTGGAAAGCAATTCCTGTTGTGTGTATGCTGATATTTCTGACAGGGCTTCAGAGTGTAGATTATTAGAGGGCAGAGGCAAGGCCAGGAAAGCTGAGTCAGTATCAGTTATCATCTGTCAGGAGACTGCTTTTCTGTTCCTTCATCTTTAATCTGCTTCTTGCCTATCTTGTGTGCTGATGTATCATTGACATCCCCCATTATGACGATCTGAGAAAATCCACTCCAGGCAACAAATCCATCCTATCTCTGTATTCTGGGAAGTAGCTTAACTGAAGGTCAATTCATGTGGGGGTGTTTCCCCTCTAGTGATTGCATATTGCATGCATCTGATTTCTCACTCTCTCATGCTTCCCAATTGAAGCCCTCTGCACTTCTGTACATCCCCACCCTGATGAGAATTTGGAAACACTACTTTTTCCCACTCCAACTCCCAGTTAGCATGGTCTACGGAGAGATTCTGGGAGTTGTGACATTTCCAAGCTCATCTCTGGGCTGTTTGAACATTTCATAACTGAATTTTTTCTATCACTTCTGCTTAAAAGAAGAGAGGCTCTTATGTGAGACCTTTCAGTTTCACAAATGAAAATGCTTTCTAACTGTCCAAAGAAAAGCCTTTGGTGCCTTCTGGGTGTGTTGTATACTGTATGCTGGCTGAGGAATGTAAAGTTTTAGGGTTGAATCCTGTTGTTAGTTCTGATTAGAATAAATCCGCTGTATCACTGGTAATTTGACAGATCGACAGCTAAGTTCCATTGATTCAAGAGATCTACTCTAGTTGGGACTAACAACAGGATTCCGGCTCTACTGTAAATCATTCAGAAGAAGCCTGTTCTTGTGAGTCTTTGGGGAGTCTTACAGGCGTTTCATAAAAATCATAGAGTTGAAAGAGACCACAACAGCCATCCAGTCCAACCCCCTGCCCTGCATACACTTTATGCCAGATAGTAGCTGAAAGACACTTTTCCATTGTCTTGGTATTAATTCACAGTATAATTTCTGTACAGATAAGGCTGATGCCACACCACAGAATTAATGCAGTTTGACGTTGGTTTAGCTGCCATGGCTCAATGCTGTGGAATCTTGGGATTTGTCATTTGCACCAGAGCAGAGTGCTCTGAAAATGAAAGCTAAACATCTCACAGAACTACAGATCCCAGAATTCCATAGTATTGAGACATGGCAGGTACTGTGGTGCTAAACTGCATTATTTCTGTAGACGCATCCTGTTGATCTGCTATGGTAATTTGTCTAAAGAAATGAAGACAGAAAGAAAAGAACCAACTGTGGGCTGTACCCTCTATGCTTTGCTAAGCATACGTAACTTTACTCACAGTCAAGCCTCACAGCTCAATGGGAATTACTGTCACTTTGTGTGATCCCTAGTAATGGGTTCTGCCTACAGACATATGGAAACAAAGTAAAATGCCAGTTCAGTTCAACCAGTCAAGCTTCAGAAAGTTTGGGGATCAGTCATGACATTAATAGTGAGGCACAAATAATAATAATAATAATAATAATATTTATTTATTTATTTATTTGTAGCCCGTCCAATCATTAGGAATCTGGGCGGGTTACAACAGTACAAATACATTACAATATGTACAATACTAAAGTCCCTTCTCAGCCCCCTCCCCAATACTAAAACTAGAATTAAACAATCAGAGTTTAAAAACAATAAAATGCAGCATTAGATGAAAATTAAAAACAATTTAGCAGGCAGAGAAACATACATCTGAAAATGGAGATCATATTCATAAACATACAAAAGGGAGGACGCTGGAGTTAGCTAGGTTGGGAAGGCTAAACTATTATTTCTGGTCTGTAGGTGCATCCTGTTGATCTGCTATGGTAGAAGCACCATGCATGCAGCTCATAACCAAATCTTTCCCCTTGCTCCTGCTTTTGGCATTCGATCACACTTCTTATCCTGGCCCCCACATATTGGAAATCTGAAGGACTTGCAGTTCCCACACGAACCTGTTTACTTCCCAAGGCAGCCTTTCTCAACTGCTGTCTTGCAGGTGATTGAAGATGATGAGGTGTATAGTTGAACAAATCTAGAAAGGGCTCATGTTGGGGGAAATTGTATTAAGGTCTTCCTTGGATGCTCTGCTCTGAAGGCCCTTTTATGCAGTAGTGCCCTGACTTTAGGCATTAGATCAGGGGTAGGCAACCTTTTTGAGCCGGGGGCCGGGTTGCTGTCCCTCAGACAACTGAGGGGCCGAAGCCAGGGGGTGGAGCTTCCACCCTCCGGGGGTGGGGCTGCGTGCCAGGGGTGGGGCTTCCACCCTCCAGGGGCAGGGCCGCACGCCGGGGGCGGGGCTTCCACCGAAGCCCTGCGGGGAGGAGAAGGCGTGTGCTCGCCCTCTCCTCCTCGGTCCCTTTCTGGCCAAACACCCCCAACCTACATTCCAAAACACACATAACAGCACATTTGTGCATTTCGCATGGCTTTACTTAACGTGGCCTCTTGCATATTTCAGAGGCTTATTCCATAACAAAACCCCTTGGGTTTAACACTTAGCATGGTTTAACATGGCTGTGCATATTGAACATGTCAAGGTGGTTTCACCGTTCTTGCACCAAGTGTACTTCTCAGAAGTGTGTACTTGGTCAAGGGACTTTGGTTTTTCTTCACTGCGCATGAGTTTGTAAAAATCACAGCAATTTACATTGGCCTTGCCTCAGAGGCTTGCTGATATCAATATCTCCATTAAAGAACCAAAAACACACAGAAAAAGGCACCTTTGGAAAAAGTCACAACTCTCTGGCTTCAGAAAACAGTGCCCCTCCCTCCTCTTCCCCCTCCTCCCTTTTTCCTTTCTCCCTTCCCCCCTTCCTCCTTCCCCTTCCTCCTCTTGTGGGCATGCCTTCTTTGAAGCCTGAAACTTCATATTCCTTATCCTTCATCACCACACTATCACTGTCAAAACAAGAGAGACTTGTTAGCATTAAAAGCACCCAAAACACACTTTGGAAGGTGACACTCTCTCGGCTTTTGAAACAGTGCCTGCATGCCTCTCAAGCTGACTCATATCATCATCATCATCACCACCACACTATCATTGTCAAAGCAAGGGAGACTTGTTAGCACTTAAAGCACACAAAATAAAATTTAAAAAACCTTGAGGCCTCTGGCCACTCACCACCTCCTCCTTCTGCTCCTCTTCCTCCTCCTTCTGCTCCTCCTCTTCCTCCTCCTCCTTCTTCTGCTCCCTTCCTCCTCCATGCGCCGTGCGGCCTGGGGGCGGGGCGGAGGATGCAGAGGAGAAGGAGGTGGGCGGCGCTGGGAGGCAGGGAGGGCCACGCGGGGCCACATGCGGAGGCGGGGAGGGCCACGCGGGGCCGCATGGGGAGGCGGGGAGGGCCGCGCAGGACTTCCCCCTTTGCCTCCTCTGCCCCAGGCCACACGGCCCTCCTCTTCCTCCTCCGCACGGTGGAGGAGGAGGAGGGCAGCACGGTCAAGCGGTCGTGTGGCCCAGGAGGAGGTGGAGGAGGCGGTGGCAGGACCGGGCTGGGGCCAGTCCTGCCACCTCTGCGGGCCACATCCGGCCCGCGGGCCAGGGGTTGCCGACCCCTGCATTAAATAGTTGCTTTTTAAGCACCTGGAGAAGACATTTTACCATGCTTTTTCTTGGGTGTTGTATATTTACTTTGTGTGTGCTTTATTTCTGAGTTTGTTTTTATGATTTTTAATCATTTCTAATCCCTTATTCAAGTTTTTAAAAAATATTGTTCACTCCCCTAGTTTTGAAAGGTGGATCAGGTAGGTTTTTGACAATTTAGTGTAGATCAGAAATGTGGCAGCACTCATTTCCTACTCCTCTGAAATTTCTCGAATTGTGCTTCTCTATAAGCAGCAAGGAACTTTGGATTTCAGCTACTGTGAGCAAGTCAATGAAATGTTATTTCACTAAAATGTGTAGCCTACAACTTACGCAAGATACAAAATTTTTAGTTAGTCATAGCATTAGTCAGTAGCCCTGAAGTGAGTAGTAGCCATCCCTCTGTAACTAGCAACAATTAATTATCTTTCCACCTCCTTCCAGTTCTGATCAGTCTCCCCTGTTTAGATGACTCCTGCCTCCCTATGTCAGATTCTGGAGATGCTTTTTTGGTGTGCAACTATTTGGGTCTTTTGTCTTTTAGTCCTGCCCAGTGACGAAACCAGACATGCTCAATGTTCATCTTATCCCTCATACACATGATGACGTGGGTTGGCTGAAGACAGTAGACCAGTATTTCTTTGGAGGTGAGTTGAAAAAACTGTGAGGCAAGCAGGATAAGAGGAAAGAGGCTATTTTATGCCATTGGTTCATGCCAGCCCTTCTTGCTAATCCTTAGTATTTCATGTTGGAGTCAAAGATGAAATGCTGACTCACTGTTTGAACTTGGCTTTGCATAAACCAGAGGGATATTCAGTTACCATTTCCTCTTTGAAACAGGTTTTAAATTAAGAGGGTTGTGTTTCTTAGCCTTTTTACAGACTATTTATTTATTTATATCCCCCTTTGCTTTCAAAACTGGAACTTGCGATGGCTCACAACAAGACCAGCTAAAAGGTACAGATAAAAAAGCTAAACTACAGTGTTAACTCACAGATGAATTGTAATATTAAATATATAAATATTAATATGTTGATATTAAAACACAATTTAAAAGCACAACACAGTACCCAACTGTTAAAAGCTGCTTCCTCTTCTGCCACTCAGTTGCCAAAAGCCACCCCAAATAACAAGTCTCTTTTTTTAGATTAAACCATATTAAGGGAATTACATTTGAGTTGAGTGAAAATTTGTTATCTTGTTTCCCACAAACAATAATAATTGTAATCAGTAAAATACAATAAAATCCAAAATCCACAAGCAGTAATACCTTTGTTGGGACCAGTTTCAAAGCATAAAATACATCATGCAAACTTTGGAAGTTTTCACTGGCTTCTTCCTCAGGCAAAGACATATAGCACTTTTCCTCAAAGCATGGCAGTACTTCAAACAAGGACAAGCAAAACGTGGCTCTTCAGATGTTATTGGACTGCCAAATTCCAACAGCACGAGCCAGTGGTGACAAAAGTTGGGAGTTGCAGTCCAAGAACATTTGGTGACCTCATGATTCCCACCCCAGCTTACAAGAGTAGTTTTCCAAAGCAACCTCAAAAAGAGGTTTGAGGTGTGACAGTTCCTGCTAGCCTCTGACCATGCAGTGAGTTCATAGACAAAGTGAAATTTTAGCCAGTTATGTTGGCCTGTAGCTCATGCTTTTTACCATCATATGCAATATGCAGAATATGAATTGTACTGTTCAGGTCTAGACATCTTCCAGCTTCCCATTCCATCACAAAGCCTGTTTGCTGTTAGGCATTGTCCCTGAATAGAATCTGCTGGTAGGTAAACGCTGTTGCCTTATGCTTCTGTTGATGAACTTGATAATAGCATCCTGTTTCTGGGTGCCATATTTGCATGGTGGCCTTTGCTTGCTGCCTACCAAGGCCAGAACAGTGTCTTTGGAAATGGAAGCCCTTGTTTAGAATCTCCTGTGGTGGGCTGTACTGCTTGGTGGCTTGCAGCAGGCAGAATATGATAGAAGTGTTGGGTTAAAGCCAATAGTTAGTCCTAACTAAAGCAAACTATTGAATCACCAGGAACTTAGTAAGTCAACGCCTATGTAATTTTCATTGATTCAATGAGTCTGCTGTACTTGGGACTAACAGTTGCATTTAGCCTTTTCAGTCTAGCAGATGCTGATTGTGAAATCTGTTTGGTTGAGGGTGATAGGATTTTAACAAGAGACATTTCCTTCTTATTTCACATCTAGCCAGTGGCTGGAGGGTGGATTGTTTTGTTTTTATTCATAAGAGATCCTGTCTTCCTCTATCTTGGGCATTCTTCCTCTGGTTTCCCCCCCCCCCCTATTCCTTGCTACTACAGTTCTGGCCTATCTTTTCCTCCTGTGAGTGCACTTTTCTTTCACCCACTAACTTTGCCCTTGCCCTGTGAAGTAGGCTAGGCTGCAAGAGAGTGACTGTCGCAAAGTCACCAAGTGAGTTTTGTGGCTCAGTGGAAACTAGAACCTGGATCTCTCAAGTCAGAGTTCAGCGTGCTAAATTCTGCACTGTACTGTCTTTTCGTTGTTTTGCAGTCAGGAATGATATCCAGCATGCTGGTGTGCAATACATCCTAGACTCCGTCATACCACAGTTACTAGCTGATCCCAGCAAGCGCTTCATCTATGTGGAAGTGGCATTCTTTGCTCGCTGGTGGGGTCTGCAGACCGAGAGCATGCGCCAGGCTGTGAGACAACTTGTTGCTGAAGGTAAGCGATCAGGCAGAGTATTTCTGGGTTTTTTTACCATCATTTCACCTCACTTTCTCTTGCATTACATACAGGTATGTGCGTGCACACACAGATATTTGTGTTTCTACATGTATGTATATAGGTATGTATAAGTGTCAGGATTGCTGAGTAAGCCCAGAACCAGAAAAGCCAAGAAAATGTCACAGTGAGAGTTAACTGACGATTTATTCTGGATTCCATACAGAGGTTCAGCATGCAGACCAGTTAGTGTTGAATCTAAATTTTCCCCAAATAATTCACTCTTTAAAATCCAACCCATCCAACACCTTTTTCTGCCCCTGCCAGCCGGGCGCTTTAGACCACTTCAAAAGGTTCTTTAAAATGTCAGCGTTTCTCCAGCCCTGCTATCTCCCACATATATCCCAGGAAAGAATGCAGTAAACAGCATCATAAATAACATCTCCTCTCACCCATCTGTCTTCCCATTTGTTTACATTTGGATGTTATTCCTTTTTCACTTCCCTTAGCTTATTTATATGCAATATAACTACAGTCACCCCTCCTTTCTTGCGGAGTTGAGGTCCGCGGACTTTGATATTCACAGAGGGGCGCCTCTTTACTTTTCCATGAGGCGTGCCCCCATGGTGCGTGCACTCATGGCCATGCACCCCATTCAAGCTATGGGGCTTGAATATTGACGAGTCTCCATTTTCATAGGGCAGTGGCGGTCTGGAACGAATACCCCACAAAAACATTCCTGACTCTGTTTTGATTTCTCCTCTTCCTCTAGTCTTTATTCTGGCAGGTCCATAAACTTCTGAATATCTAGAACTGAAGTTTTATGGGCATGACAGTGAGGAAAGTCTGGAGCAGTTTACTCTCAGGGATTGGAGGTACCACCATGAGTGAGAGGCCCGGGGGAACCAGTGTTCCTCAACCAATAGATGTATAGGAGCCTTTCTGCTCTTCCAGGATGAGGGACGATTGGTCCATCAGATGTTTTCAACTTCAAGTCCTATCATTTCTTTGCATTGGCCATCATGTACAAACAGATGAGAACTGAATTCCAAAACATCTGGAAGGACAACATTTCCCATCCTGTATTCTTGAGGGGCAGAATTTCACTGTTCTGTTCCTCCCTGATTACACAGATAAGGATATGCAGCAGATCACAGCTGGGTGCTCTCAGCTATCTCTTCAGCCATGCTTTTTGAATAAATCTCAATTCCTTTCTCTCCTTCTGTGAGACAAAGTACATGCCCCCCTTTCACCACCAGACAGAAGAAGAAGGGAAGTGAAACATAGCTGAGAGAGGAGCAGAGTGGGCATAGCCATAAATGGATCCTCCTTTGCAGAATGGGCAGTTAAAGAGAGGTTGTGATTTGGCAGCCTTGCTTGTCAGCATAACAGGAATTTTATTATCCCTTCCTACATTTTTTTAGATATGTAGGAGATGATTGGTTGTTCTTGCTTTGTGTTCTCCCCACACTAAGTTACCTGTGAGGTGTTCTAGTCAGTCTTTCAATATTATGTTGGTATGACAGATGGAAAATCCAGCAATCCTGGTCATTGGTCATTATGGTTGGAGACGATGGGTGTTGGAGTCCAACACTATCTGGACTCCAAAGCCATCTGCAAATCTGGTGCAAAATAGCACACACACCCCTCTGCTCACCTGTGGAAATATTTCCTATAAAGTCCTGCTTATCTTTTCAGAGAAGTTGGGAAGGCTATACTGTCTAAACTTATGCAGGGCAGCAGCAGAAAGCATCCTGAATTCTATATTGTTTTGACATCTTTTTCTTTGCTTCCACTTCTTGGCAGGGCGCCTGGAGTTTGTGAATGGTGGTTGGTGCATGAATGATGAGGCAGCTGTTCACTACAGCGCTGTCATTGATCAAATGAGTTTGGGTCTCCATTTCCTGCAAGAGACGTTTGGCGAGTGTGGCCGGCCTCATGTAGCCTGGCATATTGACCCTTTTGGGCACAGTCGTGAGCAGGCCTCATTGTTTGCACAGGTCAGCCTGCGTTTCCTAGACATTTAGCTCACATATCTTCTTAACAGTTGTTGGAAGGATACAGACAAACATATCCCTTCCCCATTCCCAGCCTGCCTGTGCAAGCAGACTGGCAAATTTACCTTCAGCCGGTCTGTCTTCATGATTGGCAGCCTCCATTTTTTATTAGCATCCTTTCTTCCATTTGCTGAGCATTCACTCTCTTTCTCTTGTTATTCTCTCAAGATGGGCTATGATGGCTTCTTTGTGGGCCGCATTGATTACCAGGACAAGTTGCAACGGGAGACCTTGCGGGAAATGGAGCAAATATGGCGTGGAAGTGGAAGCCTGGCTCCCCCTATTGCAGATCTTTTCACTGGTGAGAAAGGGAAACTTAGTGAAAAATCTCTTGCTTTGAGCTTCTACACTGATGCTGTCTTTTCACACTTAGAGATTCCCAGGCCTCATTGTAAACCGTCTGAAGTATTTTATGCATAAATCAGGGTCAATTTCTGGGTCCGTTTGTAAAGGTAAACAAAAAGAAACTGACTTTGGACCAGTGGACTGTAGATGCTTGATGAACTTGAGTTGCAGGTTTATAAACCCGGGCAGATTTACAGCATGTGGGCAAGTCATGTTTCTTGGTTGGAGTAAATATATTTTGTACAGCATATATAGAGTATATACATGGTTAGGGTAAGGGTGGGCTACATGTTTCCCTCCAGATGATGCTGGTCTGTAGCCTCCATCAGCCCCAGTCAGTCTGGACAGTGATGAAGAGTCATGGGAGCTCCAATCCAACAATATCTGGAGGGTCTTGGTTATCCACCCTTGTTTGTCTCTGCTCGCATGTGCTTCCCTTCCTGTTTCTTCCAACTGTCTCTTGGTAGGTGTCCTACCAAATGGTTACAACCCTCCCATGGCTCTCTGCTGGGATCAGATCTGTTCTGACAACCCTATTGTGGATGACGACAGTGAAGAGAATAATGTGGAGAGCATCGTGACCTATTTTCTGGGAACTGCAGCTGCTCAGGTTCGAGCAAGGGGACTGGGTCCTGTCCTGAGCTAGGATGGAATGGGTGTGGGTGAAACAGAATACAATTTGGAAGAGGAGAGATCTCAGGCAAATTATTGATCACTTCATAAACAGGGCCTCACTTGTAAATGTAGGCTGGTGTGACATAATGGCTGAGAGAATGTAGCCCTTCATATATTGGATTGCAGTTCCCATCATTGCTCACCATTGGCTATGCTGCCTAGGACTCATGGGCACTTCAGTCCAGTAACATTCTAGAGGGCCACACATTTCCCTACCCTTACAGAATTGTTACAAGAATTAAAATTAGAAAATAGGTGTGAGGCTCTCTGGGTGTTAAGCATTATTTTTTGTCAACAAGAAAGGCCTTTTGGGCAAGGGGCAGTTGTGCAGTAAGTAGAACACAATTACCAATTCTCAGCCTTGTCCCCTTTAGGCAAAGAACTATCGTACCAACCACATTGTCATGACAATGGGATCTGATTTCCAGTATGAGAATGCCCTCCTGTGGTACAAGAACCTGGACAAGTTGATAAAGCACGTCAATGCAAAGGTATTCTGGGTTACAGCCATCTTCCATCTCATTGGGTAGACATCTTCTCCACCCAGCCCTCTAGCCTTAGAAGAGGAGACTCTTTGCTTGCTCACTGCTGAAGAAGCTGGAGGTTTGAGCATTGTAGGGTCAAGGCTAGAGTTTCACAAGGACTATCCCAAAGAAATGCCATATCAGGCTGAAATCAGGACAAGAAATTTGTGGGCACCCAACATTTAAATGGACTGGTAAACTTTATTTTAAATACTGCCCGTTTTCCTCATTGGTTAGTTGTTGGGTTGATTGGCAAGGGGAGGAGGGAGGCCAGCCTCTTTCCTCCTTCATCTCCAGGCACATTCACACACACACACACACACACACACACACGGTGCACACAGGTATGCACATGCAGGCTCATTTTTATGCCCTTCTCAGTTGCACTGCCATTTGCATCATGTGGGGCAGTTTGTAACAACTCATATCTTCAGTTTGCCATCCTATTCCAAGAGTCTCCCAGCCTCTAGATTCTAGAGTCTAGAATCAGGCCTCTGTGAGACAGCAAAGGGGGTGAAAAAGTGGCCTTATGGGAACTCTGATTTGGTGGTACTTTGGTTGATCCACTCGAAAAAGATAGGACACTTAGAGTGCAGGGGTGGGGCACAGGGAGGGCTACACCGGTAAGAGACCAAGGAGGCTTGCCAGGAGTAAATTAAAACAAGATATTTTGTATTCTGTGTCCGCCCTTGTCACATAATCAGAGTTCAATTGAATGTTTCTTTTCTCAGAGCATGCTTATTAATACCCTTGTTTTCCTCTCCAGCAAGTGAGTGGGAGCCGTGTCAATGTTCTCTACTCTACTCCAAGCTGCTACCTGTGGGAATTGAACAAGGCCAACATCTCATGGTGAGAGGGCTGCATATGTGAATACAGGGTGAACTGATTCTTTGATAAGCCACTGCAAGTAGCTGTTAGAGCAGAGTCTCTTTTTACACACACATACACAATGACAGAATAGGAATTTTCATCTCTGGTTCCTGTAGGTCAAATCTAGGCCCAAACCCCATCTGTTGGCATGCCTCATGGGGACCTGACAGGCCTTATCTGCCCTTGTCCATCCCAGTCTCCTTTCATCTTTCCCCACACTATCTTGGAAGTGTGAAGCATCACTTCTTAACTGGAAAGTACCCCTGCCAATGGAAGAAGCAAGGCCAGGCCTGAAGCACATAGTGCAACTTTTTTTTCAGTGAGTAGGACACCTTTCCATTGTCTTCAGTGCACTGGGTATGGTAATGACATGATAGTAGTCATGGTTGGGGCGAGTATAATGATAGTTGACCAGTCAAATACTCTTGATTGATCTCTCAGTTGGTCCTTTATTATTTCACTGTGGGCAAATATTGCATGAAGCCAAGAATGCTGCTGCACAACCTTTTTTTTTAAAATGGCATCCTGCTGTCCTTTATTAGTAACAGTGAGCATAAGTGCACTTCAGCCCCTAGTCCTATAGTATTCAGTTGCAAAGGCTAGCCACATGGAAAATGTCCCAGTGACCACCTGTCCCAACTTCTAGCATCGCCAAAGAATAAACAGTCATCCACGGGAGGGATCGGTACTTAGGGACTTCCACCTGGCTTGCTGCCCCTCCTTTTGTTAATGCCAATGCATAAAGAAGTAGCTTGGTGTCCACTAAGCACAAATACATTTTGGGAGGATGCAGGATTTTAAAAACTGCTGTTACAGGCAGCAGATTGCATCTGATCTTGGAAACTAAGCAGGGTTGGCTCTGTTTCGTACCTGGATGGCAAACAGCTGAGGAATACCCAGTGCTTTGGGCTATATCTCAAAGGAAGGAACTGGTAAACTTACCTCTGGGTGTTCCTTGCCTAAGAAAACCCTGAAAAATGCATGGGGTCACCCAGTGGCAGTCCTGCCAGTGGTGGATCTTTTGGCATTGGACTTCCGTCTCTGGGACTTCCTATTTCAAGAGTCAGAGGAACACCCATGCAGCCTCTAGAACATCCATTCAGGCTGGAAAAGTGCTTGGGTGGGCTGAAATGCTGCCCACGTGGCCCCAAGAAGCACCCACACAGGCCAAAATGGTGTGTGGGCCCAAGGAGCACCTGCGCAAGTACAAGGAATGCTTGCATGGGCCCAAGAAGTGCCTGCAGGGGGTGGGGGGCAGACTGGGTGTCACCTCACTCCTTGGGTGTTATGTGGTGTGGCCCGAACCCCCAGGAACGCTACTGGGGTCACCAAAAGCTAACAGGCACATATACACACTTTGGTTTTCCCTTCTGCTTTAGGTTTAGGTTTTTGTTTTTAAAAAATTGTGTAACTGTTGGCTAGCTGACATTCTAGCCAACATGAATAATTCTTTCTGTAAAACTAAGTGAGTCACCAAAATGATTTAATACTTATATAATGTTTAACAAGTTTGTAGATGCAGTTTCCTTGTTTCATAATAACAGTTAACTAAGGCCCGAGACAGACAGGCCAAAAGCACCGTCTTGCCGCCAAAACTAGGGTTCCAGAGTGCACAGCAACTGCACGCTCCAGAATCCTAGTATATATGGGCAGCAGCCTAAAGACCATCAGGGGCTAACCTGAAGACAGAGGCTCCTCCCTCCCTAACTGTCATCGTTCGGCCTCTGGGGGAGAGAGAAGGCTGGCCCAGTACCATCAGGGGCTAGCCTGAAGAAAGAGGCCCCTCCCTCCCTAACTGCCCGCCCGCCCGCTTTCCACCTGGGCAGGAGCGGCCCAGAGAGACTTCCTTGCCGCCGGAGCGGCATTTCTCCAGGGGGAGAACGGCCTCCATAAAGCCGGCTCGCCGGCTCCCCCGAAGACGACGACGCCTGCCCGTTTTCCACCTGGGCAGGAGCGGCCCAGAGGACTCTGTTTTTCATTTTGTTTTGTAAACCGCCGTGATCATAGGAACAGCGGTATATAAATAAAATTTCAATCAATCAATCAAAAAAGACAAATCTCCTGTCCACACAGGGGCCTCCATCTTTACATAAACAACACGCAATGTCTGCACGTCACTGCTCATTGCTTACATCACAAGTGCGCCAGTGACACACTCACGATGTAACCTGGGTGCCGCAAAAAGAGCCCAGAAGAACTGGGTTCTTTTTACTCTGGAGGGACGTTGCATGGTTTGGCAGCTGCAGTGTCCCTCCAGAGTTAAAACGGGCCCCTGTAGACTGCCATTTTCGGGTACTCTGTCTCGGCCCTAGTTTCTGTACAATTTATATTTATGAAGAGGCTGTGATGTAAATGTATTCCATTTATTATTGTCCAACCAGTGCTGTTGTAAAAGCTAGCTACTCATCTTATGCATAGGAAGTTCAGGTTGAGAATCACAGTTTTTAGCTGATGCTCAGTCACCCAGCTATCATGGGTAGCATCCTGTACTACAATGACCACTTGTGTTTCGTGCTCACCAGCTCAGGAGTTGTATGAAAGAGATGCCATAGGAGAAGTAGCTTTGGGCTGACATTAGTCTTGCATTGGACAGGACTGTGAAATATGATGACTTCTTCCCATATGCTGATGGCCCGCACCAGTTTTGGACTGGCTATTTCACCAGCCGACCAGCTTTAAAACGTTATGAGCGGCTCAGCAACAACTTTCTGCAGGTTAGTGGCTGTCTTTTTTTTTTTTTTTTTTAATCAGGTAGAAGACAGGCATTTTTCCCCCAAATTAAAGAAAACACGGAGACTTCTCAGTTTTGGTCCTGCCTGTTTAATCACTATGTCCCTGGGCTCATACCTCCCTCACAGAGAAGCTTTTTGCTTGATTTTGCTGCCTCCTCTTTTTCAGGTCTGCAACCAGCTGGAAGCACTAACTGGCACACAAGCAAACACAGGGCCTTACGGCAATGCTAACAGTTCCATGCTGCGTATGTATGAAGATTTTTTAGAAATTAACAGACTGGGAAGGTATGGGTTCATCTGAGGCTGGTCTAAGGCCCCAGGTGGGCACTATGAGGAGGGCAACATGTGCTTTGGAGGTGCAGCAGTCTATGGATGGCCCTGCGGGGTCCCATCCTCATATTGCATGACCTTCTTACCATTTTGTTACAGGTCAAGCCATGGGAGTTGCTCAACACCATGATGCAGTGAGTGGCACAGCAAAGCAGCATGTGACCAATGACTATGCCAAACAGTTGTCTGCTGGTTGGGATGCTTGCCAGGTGAGTACCTGAACCAGTGGATGATCACCAAAGTTTGTTCCTTTTTCCATTCTTGACTCCTTTTCCCCACAATAATACTCTGTATGCATATGAACATCAGTGAGTAAAAAGGAAGCTAGTCTTTGTTCCTCCTTTCCCCAAGATATTCTTAGAGACTCTGCCTTTCTCCAGGCCCTGTTCTGGATTTTCCTAGTTTTCTTCTTATGAGAAAAAGACGAGGAATGTTACATGATATGGGGGTGGTATAGTGTAGCAAAAGAAGAGGCTGAGGACTGGAAAACAAGGTTCAGTTTACTACAGGCCAAAGCTCCCAGCCTACAATTACATGTTTTCCATTAGCTTGTGGCACCTCCTTTGTCTCTTCCTACTGAGCACTTGTGACACTTACGCATCCACATGTTGCTTGAGAGAAGCCTGTCTGTCACATTCTTAAGAGTACCGCATCCCTTAGTCCTGAAGTGGTGTTGATCTGATTAGCACTATTTCCAAAGAGAGAATATCCCTGAGCTCCCAGAACTGCTCTTTACAGAGGCCACATTGTTGTCGTTCTGTGGCCTGGCTTTACACAGTACAGACAGGGAAACAAGTTAACATGTGCCTCTGTACTCCATTGTGATGCTACTTTGAATCTGGGATTTCCATAGACAACTTTGCAGTTTATCTAGGCATGTTTGTGAAGTATTGAATAATTTTGTGGTAGGAATGGGGAAATTCACTGTGTTATCTTTCCTCTGTTTCTGTAGATTGTGGTCAGTAATGCCCTTGCCAGTATTGTGGGCACCAAGGAGAACTTCATCTATTGCACCTATCTCAACATCAGTGTCTGCCCATTGACTGAAGCTGCCCACTCTGTAAGGGGTGATATTGTCTAGTCCTTCATCACCTAGCCCCCTACTTCTAAAGCATAAAGGGTTTTTCTTTGGGGTTAGGGTCTTTACTATCTAGCTGGGCTCCCTGGCATACTCAGTCATGCCTTCTCCCTGAGATGCTGCTTTTTTGCATTGCAGTTCATTGTGATTGTCTACAACCCTCTGGCTCGCCCTGTGGACTGGAACATCCGACTGCCAGTCAATGGGAGCCATTACTCCATTTTAGCTCCTGATGGACAGACTGTTCCAAATGAGGTAGGAAAGAGGCAACCTCTATTTCCCTTAACTGGAGCCTTCCCAACTGGGTACCCTCCAGATGAGAATTTCCATTGGTCTCAAACACTATGATCAGTCTGGATTAGGGGTGTTGGTAGTTGTAGGCTAAAAAATCTAGAGAGCATCAAGTTGGAAAAGGCTGCTGTGTAGCTTGAGAAGCTTAACTGAACAGAGTTGAAATGAGTACCACTTCACTACACTTAGACACTGATGGGCTAGAAGTGACTAGTTTTGGGGTAATGAAAAGCATTAAGTGTTAGCAGAATGCAGGCAGGGCAATAAATGCTTTTGTAAAAAAAATAAAGCAAAACTAACAGGGGATGGGTATACTTCTGAAATTTGACAAGTACATGAACATTCAAATTTCAATCCTCATGTCTTTGTACTCCTCAGCCAAAACAACTGGAAGGTGAAAACAATATTAACTCTTACATGCCATTCTCTGTGCAAATGAAGGCACTAGAGTCTGAATTTTTTATCCTTCCTGTATGAAAGCTGTAGAAGAATATGCCCATAATATCCTTGATGCCTATCTGTACCTGAGTGTGGAGAGCCATAAGCCTACTGAACTCTCTTGGGTGCTCAGAAAGAAGAATGCCTCCCTCCAAGCATCCCCCTGAGTGGAACAGGGGACTGTCATTAATCACTTTTCTTTCCCAGGTGATCCCTGTGTCGAGTTTCACTCAGGCTGTGCGACATCATCGAGGTGATGCTGTCAATGAACTAGTATTCCGAGCATCTGCCCCACCACTGGGCTACAGCACCTATTCCATCTCCAGACTGCCTGGCCAGGATCCAGCACGTTTCAAAGTGCTGAAAATGCTGCATGACCAGCCTGGAACAGAGCACCTTTCTTGGTCCATTGAGAACCAGGTAAAAGGGAACCAATCCGATCCTATGGTTCAACTTGTGGTTGTGGTCATCCTGACCAGTTTCATGCTTCTTGTTTAGCAGCTTCTAAAAATTAGATGCAGGGAAGAACAGGAGTGAAAATGAATTGGGCCCATTTCAGGCCCCACAATGCTCCCCTTTCTTTTCAGTACACAGAACTAGAGAACACATGGCCTTCCAGATACTGGCCAACTGTTAATCCCATTATCTCTCACCTTTAGCCAGTGGGGCAGAGGCTGATTGGAACTGGATCAATAATCTCTGTAGGACCACCGTTTGAAGAACCCTAAGAATAAAGAAGTGGTTCATGTGTTAGTGGAGACACTCACTTAGTATGCTACATTATATGTACACTCATTTGAACACATCTCTCTCCCCATCCCAGAGTAATGACTCTTTAAAAAGCTTCCTCCTGTAACCAGTGGCAGTTCTTTTTCTGATTCTAGGTGCTGTTGGGGGAGGGCTTTATTTTGGTACTGTGTCACAGCATGTTATAGGACACGATTTCCTCCCCAGGAGTAAGCGTAACCTCTTACTGCCCACCCACACTGGAGTTAGACTTTTGGAAGGCTTCACTGTGCATTGAGGGTTGTCGAATAGAAGATGGATTGCACTGCATGCGGTTAGCCATTTTACTCCAGCTGTAGCCATCCTAAATCCTTCTCCATAACCTTCCACCATCCACCACAATACATTTAGGCCTTAAAATTAAGCTCTTTCAAGCCCAATGAGTATGTGAGCCTGAGGGATGACTCTGAGATGGAGAGCAGGCCATGTGTCTTCCCCGGGCCAGGGTTTTAAATTGTTGGAAGAGAGATTTAGGTTATATTTTTCTTACTATTTTTTGGAACAAAACATTTTGTTTTAGGAAATCACCCTCAAAGGTGGCTTTTAAAATAAGTACTCATAAGTGATCACTTGGAAATGAATTACTTGTTTACATATTAAATACAAAGAAATGGCAGAATATTTCCTTATTTTAAAAATAGCATGTCAGTTTGTGGGGGTCTTTACAAGCATAATTCTTTGGGTTAGGTTTCCTATCCCACCCAAACTAAGAATCCCAAGAAACTTCCCAGTGTTCTTGACTAGATCTCTCACACAAATGTCTCTTCCCTCCCCCTTCCTTCATCCTCCCTTCCCAGCATCTACGGGTTCTGTTTGATCCCAGAACAGGACTCCTGAAGCAGATAGAGAACCTGGACAAGAATATATCTTTGCCAGTGTCCCAGAACTTCTTCTGGTGAGTCAGTCATACAATTATTTTCTGTTTGGAGAGAGGTTAGAGTACCAGTAGCATGATGGGGCAATCTCTTCCACCTAGGCCCTTTGCAGTGGACTGTAGATGGCTTGGAAGGCTGCTTTAAAAATAGTTACCTCTAAGCCTGGCCAACTAGTTGTTTCCATGTTCTGGTGTTTGTGTATTGCTGATGGAGGGGACGGGGTAGAATAACAAGAGGGGTTAACTTGGTTGTTTTTTTCCCTATGCTGTGGAATTCCTTGAATTATAATTTAGCCTTGGAGATTTGCTTGGGTTATTGTTAAAAGTGAATATGGAAACTAACATCCTCACCATTTCCATCCATCGATTGGCTTTTCCAGGTACAATGCCAGTACTGGGAATGAAGAGAATAAGCAGGCATCTGGGGCTTACATTTTCCGCCCCAACACCTCTGAGCCCTTCATCATTGCCAAGGGAGCCCACTTGAACTATGTAAAGGTAGGGGAAACTGCTGGCTGCTGAGGGCAACACAAGTACTGATGCAAATGGCCTGAGACAGAGTGGCTGCTGGCATATCCAGAAAACTGGCCCACCCTTTGAGGAGTGTAAAGAGAACTGAGTTGTCAGTCATGAAAAGGACCATGACTGCATCCAAATTAGTCACTTTAGAAGGCCTGAACCCAGAATCTCACATTCAGTAAACAGGAACATGACACTTGGCAATCAAAATGCATCTTTTCTGGTCTTGCTGCATAATTTAAACTAAAAAGTGTTACCTTGTGATGAAATCCCCATTCTTTATGTATCAGGGAAATCACTGAGTAACAAACCCTACCATCACCACTACAATTTTGGTATGTCAGGAGGTAGCAAAGAACTGAAGTTGGTGGTGATGATGAGTGTCCAGTTATACAGATATACAAGGGGTGGGGTAGATATAAGGGAAGGATTCTAAGCCTTTGCAGCTGTGAGCTCTGCTTTTGTGAATGAACTCTGGGGAAGGGGATTGCTTTGGAAGGCTCTGCTTTGCCATCTGCAATCGGAGGCTTTTTTTTTAAAGCACTTATTGACACCACATATTTCTGTCACTGTTCCTCTTCCTTAACTTCCTGTTTTGTTCATCTATCTATGCAAAAGCTATCACCTTAGCAAATTTTATCCATTATTGTGTATTTTATATTGTCTTCTTCCCTTCAGGTACATAATGCTTCCTGCTGTATTCCATTCTTGATTCTCTCATTCATTTTATACATAGAAATAGCTTCTTACTTAATTTTTTAAACCATAAATTGTAATTATAGATTTCCACCAAACAATATATTTATATTATATACTTGCTTTATGTCTCCTCTTCTTACATGACTATAACCTTGTTTCTTCCAAATTAACTTTCCCTTTAAGACTGTGTTTGTATCTTCTGTTCAATAATTGTGTCTACTTATTTAATGATTATGAATAATAAATCATTCTTATTCTTGCTTCTTGTGCAGTAGAAGCTCTTTACTCCCCAAATTTGTTCCCAATAGTCTACAGTGGGTTGCCAGTCTTTATCAACTTTGTTCATTGATTTATTATATATGTTAATCTGTCCATTTCTTGCATAGCGCTAATTTTTAGAAGGCTGTCTTCAATTTGTGATGGCATAACCAATTTCCAATTTTTAGCTATCAGTAGTCTTGCAGCTGTGCAACTGGAGGCTTTTTGTGCAACAGTTCTGCAATAGAGCACCAGTTTTATGTGGAATCCTGTCATAGCAGAATCTGGACAGTGTTTGTTCCCCAGTGATTTGTCTGATATACAAGGAAGGGGGATTCTATTGCCAGAGGCAGAGGCATAGAAAAGAATAACATTTTTTGATATGTATTTTCAGTGTTTCATATACTCTGAGGGTTCACATGGATGAGTAGTTCCTGTCAAGCACCCAACAGCACTTTGCTTACAGCTTCTGTAGACAAGCTTTTACAGATAGTCACTGGAATCTAGTAAGCTTGCTAGCAGAATACTGCTGGGAGTTGTGGAGCAATGCTGCTGCTGCCACTGCTTCCCCAGGTGTGAAATAAGCATTGGAAGGGCTCAGGGAGGCAACTCCATCTCCTGAGCTACCTCTCAGATGTGGGCATGTTCCCAGGGGCATTCTGCCTGCACTTGTGCACTAATAGAAGGAGCACCCTCCACCTGAACAGTTAAGGCTGCTCTTCCTTTCCCATGTGCACCTCCAAAGCCATTAACTAGCCTGGTGGGAAGAAGTAGCTGCACCCTCAAAACCCAGCTGCTTCTGTGCAATGGGGTCAGATACCTTGTATAAGGAGATACAGGATACCTGCTTCCACAGCATTCTTCCCCTGCATAAGTATCTTGGTATAACTGAGGGCTATGCCAATCCAAGTCATGAAGAGGATAGTACCCAATTTGACCCTCTGTCTCTTGACATGCTGTAGTTAGATGAGACTGTGTGCTCATTACATATAAAATTCTGCATTTGTGTCTCTGTGGCAGACTGAAGTGGTGCAGGAGGTGTACCAGAACTTCTCAGACTGGTGCTCCCAGGTGGTGCGCCTCTATGCTGGACAGCCATATGTCGAGCTAGAGTGGACGGTGGGGCCCATCCCAATTCGGTGAGCTTTGTGAAGCTGTGTGGGGGAAGGTCTTGTAATCTCTTTTGGAGCACTTCTCTTGACACTTTGCATTCTGCCACAGAGATGGTCTTGGCAAGGAGATTATCAGCCGCTTTGAGACAAACCTGCAGACAGACGGGATCTTCTACACAGACTCCAATGGACGTGAGATCCTAGAGAGAAGGTACTATATATCAGTGGAAGCAAGCTGAAGCAGAAACTGCCTCCTGGCTTGGAAACCAGCCCACTGTAGGCTGAGCAGCAGCAAGAGCTGTGAGACAGCTGGTGTAGTGTGGCAGTTGACAGAATGCAAGCTGTTAGCTGGAGGCTCTTGGTTCAAAAACAAAATTCTACTGTAAACTCAGTTAACTTTGACAAGATGCTATATTTCAGATACAGTAACCCATCCACAGCACACACCCAACACCTTGTTACTGTGCAAAGGTGAGGGTAATATCAGCCTGGAATACAAGAATTCTTAAAATAATAATTGAGTCCTGTTTAACACCAGCAGATATAAAGCTCTGCCAGCACACACAGGCTGATGTGGCTTCTCAGTCATGTCATGACTGTTCTGGTCATGGGATTGAATGGGCTGTCACAAATAGGGAAGTGTCTTCAATAGTAGGTACTGGATATCTGTTGAAATAGTAGAACTACTGTGGTAAGCAGGAGTTACTTGTGGTCAATATGAGCACTTTGAAAGGGATATGTAATGTTTATTTATTTGAATTTAATATGGTAGGATAGCCATATTGGGACAGTGTTTCCAATTTCTGGTGTTTTGTGAAATGCTGCCCATTTTCTGTGTTTTAAGTGCCTTAACAATGCTACCTGGAAAGGAAAGATGGTTAATATGTCGTCTTGGTGCTTTCTCCACCTTTTCTCTCCCCGCCCTCACAATAGGCGCAATTACGGGCTACATGGACCTAAGCCAGACTGAGTCTGTGGCTGGCAACTATTATTCGTGTGAACAGTCGCATATTACTAAAGGTAGGGGCATTTTTGGTTACTGTCTGGTTGGGCTACTCTTGGGGGCTCCCCTTTAGGATTAGCAGCCCTAATTATGAGGGAGGTTATTGGGATGGGTGCAGCTTTGCTGCAGTATAGGTTAGGCAGGATTGAAGGAGGGCTGTGCAGTGTGCTTGGGTGGCAAGAACAGTGGCAGAAAGACAGTGACTCTGCAGCACTCTAAGCCGTGAGCTGGGACTTCCTTTGTGTACGTTCCATCCTTCTTGTTTCTCCTAAATCTTTCCAGGACAGGACATCCAGTTAACAGTACTGACAGACCGCTCACAAGGAGGCAGCAGCATTTTTGATGGCTCTCTCAACTTATGGTAAGCACAGCAAGTTGTAAAGTCGAAGGCTTTCATGGCCGGCATCCATAGTTTTTTGTGGGTTTTTCGGCTATGTGGCCATGTTCTAGCAGAGTTTCTTTCTGACGTTTCGCCAGCCTCTATGGCTGGCATCTTTCTCTGAAGATGCCAGCCAACAGATGCTGGCAAAATGTCAGAAAGAAACTCTGCTAGAACATGGCCACATAGCCCGAAAAACCCACAAAAAACTACAGCAAGATGTCCTTTAAACAAAAACAAAGAACAAACACACACACACAGACACTTCCTACGTGTGTCATAGTATACATTGTGAAGAACAGTTCTTTCTGTCACACTTGAAAGGGCTGAACACTGTTGCTAAAATGTTATGCCCAGAAAGTAGAAAACAGACTATAATCAATGGGTAGAGGTGGATGGAGATGTGTTAAGATATATATGGGGAACCAAACTGTCAGCACTCTGTGAGCTGGGAATTTAATAATTGGCAAGACCAAAGTTTAGCATGCAACAGTAGTTTTGTCTCCCCATCCAGGAATCAATCATTCTTCAGTATCCTTGAGGTACTCCATCTTTACAGTGATAGGCACTATTAACATCTGAACAGTTATAGGAGAAACTGACATGTCTAACTTGTAGTCCTTACCCTGAGTTATGTCCCTACTGTTTGCATTGTCCACCTTGGTTTCAGGTACATCGGCGGCTGCTGCATGATGATGCCCGGGGTGTAGGAGAACCACTGTTGGAACCTGGTGATTACCGCAATGGGCTAGTGGTACGGGGTCGACATCTCATCTTCTTAGACACAGCAGAGTCATCAGCTGAGCAACACCGATTGTGGGCCCAGCAGGAGTATATGGCACCCCAGCTGGTGCTAGCACCAGGTGGTGGACCTCCATACCACCCTGACCAGGACAACCTCAAAGAGGTGAGAAAGGCAAAAAAATAAGTCCCACTGGCTGAATTCTTCTTGGGGAAGAGCCACAGCTCAGATGTAGAGCACATGCTCATGTTTAGCCACTAAGCCTCTCTAGCTGCAAAAAGACACCTAACAAATAGCTGCCTATTAACGTAAACAGTAATAAGCTAGAAGATGGCCTCTTGTGTTCATTCATAGCCTTGTCCTAGTGTGTATCTTGAGCAACTCATCTCTGCCTTGCAAAAATAGTTGAGGCCTATATAGCAGACTTTTAAAAAAAGATGAAAGATGTATTAAATAAGGAACAATTCCTTTTAGCAGATTATTCCTATTATAAAAAAAGGCTTTACTTCATCCTTTTTTGGTAATTATGCATTTTGGATATAGCTATTTTTCTCACATTTTCATTTTTTTAAATGCCAGCCTGTCAGATGACCTGATTGGTCAGTGAGCTGGAACTAAATTGGATGAACTCCCACACTAATTTAGCAGTAGCTTGGTGTTATATCTCTGACTCTCTCTTTTTCTCCCACTTGCCAGTACACTGCTCTGAACTATGCCCTCCCTTCAAATGTCCACTTACTCACATTGGCCCAGTGGGAACCTAACTCCGTTCTCATCCGCCTAGAACACCAGTTTGAACATGGGGAAAGTGTCAATAGCTCTATGCCGGCTGTCATTAACTTGCAGGTAGGTCTCATTCTTTAGACCAGAGCTGGCAACTGTGCAGACCAATGTTTGCCAAAAACAGAAATTGCAGAAACTTCCAGTATCCAATATTACCTATTTCTGCCTGTGTGTATTGTTTTGTTTGGAATAAATTGAAAGGATTGAGGACCTGAGCAGAGAGGTAGATGATAGTGGGGCTTCAAGATGTCTCATTCATAGTCACCAGAAGTTAAGGTTGACTTGAAGGCAGCTAACACCAAAGGGTTTCATGATACTTAGTGCCTCAAACTGGTGATGTGCTCATCCTGGAGTTCCTCATCTGTGGGGGTGCACAGTTGCCCAACCTGTTTCAGAAAGCATTGCCCCCCCCAAAAAAAATTGTTTCCAACTTCTTATTTAGTAGTGGTATCCTCAGAAAAGACAAGCAGAACAAGAACTATGTAAAATATACAGTATGTCAGGTACTAGAAAACTTGTGATGTTACAGATGTTGGTAAATAATTGCCTCCATCACCAGTTGCCATTAAGCAGTCTGACACATGAGTACTATCATCTGGAGGGCCATCAATTCCCCAGGTATATGTCCAACTGAATCTTGAGAATCTGGAATAGCTATGCCCTAAAACCCCATGATGGATATCAACTGAGGAAGCATTTTATAGAATTGATAATAAAACCTCAGAAAAGTGGTTAACTTACTGTGACCTAGTACAGTTAGAAAAAAGGAGAACATAGATGCAACTTGTGATATAATTAATTAGCTTCAGAAGGTCACAAGATGCAGTGGTACAGACATAGATAATTATTAGAAACATTTTATGTAGACCAAAAATGTTGATATATCAAATTAGCAAGATCAGAGCTAGAAGAAAAATTTTGTTCAGATGATGAACATCTCATCGGGAAAATTTAAAGTACTGTATTAATTGAAATTGGAACAGACAAATGAACAAATCAAAATACTAGTGTTCAATGTAATAGTACAAGGGTATATAGTAGACAAACCATCCTCAATTGGGTGTGCATCATCTTCCACAGCCATGTTTGAAAGCCTCAAAGGGAATAAGGCTTAAAGAAGCTCAGTCCTGCAGTACAGTGTGCCCGCGTCATATGCTGGTGCGCTATACATGGTTTTCAGCATATGATGAAAGGCGCGTGGGGCGGTGCATCCCATTGTGATTAATGGGGCGTGCACTGCCACACCGCCACATGCACAAGCCTTATTCAGTTAAATGGGGCTTGAGCATGCACAGTATTTGCTTTACATGGGGGAGTCCGGAACAAATCCCCGCATAAATAAAGGGCAGGCTATATAGCCATTCTGCTACTACTCTTCAGTTTTCACTATATTTTCTGTGACTTTCCTTTCCATCCCAGAACCTGTTCTCTTCTTTCAACATCATCAGCTTGCAAGAGATGAGTTTAGCTGCTAATCAGAAACGGGAAGAGATGAAGAGGTTAATCTGGCAGTCAGCTAAAGGTGCGTCTTGAGGTGCTTCATGGAAATGATGACCAGTGGGAATAAGCCTACCTTACGTTTCAGTGTACCTTGCCTGTCAAATGAAAAATTTCACCACTGTAAAATGTGGTAACTCAGAACCACTTGTCAGATTTCCACCTTGAAGTCAACTAACCCTTCAGCCTAGCTTGAATAATTTGGCTACATCAGTACTACAAACTTGTATGGCCTTTACTCATGGTGCCTTACAATATCATGCGTCAATGTAGAGAAGGGGCCTGGTGCATTGGAGGGCATTCTGTGAAGTGGGTGCTGCAGCAGAAGAGGCTTGAGCCTGGTCCTTTAATGGGCTACCTAGGTCCAAAAGGGGAGTTGATCAGGAGCCAACTAGAATCACAAAGGAAATGTAAGCCCTCAAATGATTCATGGTTTTAAAAATCATCTCTGGTATTTTAAATTGGGCCTGGAAGCTAGAACTCCCTGTTCTGCACTGTGCCAACGTAGGCACCTGTGGATGTAGCATCTATGAAGGAAGGAAGCTGTTAGAGAAACAGACTGCTCAGAATTGGCAGATTTGTTTAGCTTCATTCACTGCTGCTCCACCTCCATGGAAAAAGTACAGTTGCTATTATAGTGGATGAGTAGAATTCCAGTCACTGTCTGCTACATGCTTCAAGCAGGATGTGAATCTTGTGCCATCTATTCATTCTGAACTGAACCAGCTTAGAAGTCAGCTCCCTTGGAACGCACAACCATATTACAAAAAGTGGTGGAGCCATGTTGCTCTTCTGAAAATAGGGAGGATGGAAGCAATTTGTGTCCATGGTATCTCTTACTCCCACCTATCTCACATATTTGGAAGGATCCCCCCCCCAACCCTCCCAGCAGATTCAGGTTTCACTGCTGCCACTGTCTCTGTCAACCAATCTGTAGCTAAAAGGGCAGGTTTCTGTTGCTATCTGCTGACATCTTAAAAATGAAAAAAAGTTTTGTTTAGCATAAGCCACTCACTTCAGACTTTCAGAGTTTCTCATAAAGAATCCATACTCCGTTGCAAGAGATGCATTCAAGGCTGTACTTCCTAAGCAGAAACAGGACCTATGTCTCAACCGCAAAGACAAAAGGAGGTAGTCACACAGTTTAAGTGTTGATATAGTATTCCACTTTCACTCTTCCCTAATTCCTCCTATCCACAGGAGCAGCAGAACAGAAACCAAACCCAGCTAGTCTAGACCCAACTCAGATCACACTACAACCAATGGAAATCCGAACCTTCCTGGCCCAGATTCAGCACCAAGCCAGGCCTGGGAGAAGAGTCTGAGGAAGCAATTAACATCCTGCCAGTTCAGATGTTGCCTCAAGGAGAAGCAGGGAATCGGCATTTCCCTCTAGGCCTTTTCAAGATGGACCAAGTTTTCTCATTGCTTGTGGAGAGAAGATTCTTGAAGGCTGCTTCAGATTGTAAATCAATTAAGGGCCGTAGGACCCTCTTGAATTCTGCTGATGGAAAAAAGGGATCATTGTTAAAATGCCTTCCTAGTCCTTCCCCGCTTCCCCCATATGCAGAGGGGTAAGTGGAGTCGGAGTATTTGGGCTACCATAAGTGCAATCATTTACTTTGGAATAAACCACTTCTTTAAAAACAGACTCTAATCACTTTGCTTCCACATTCCAGGTGAGTATCAACAAGTCAGACAAGTTGCACATTGTTTCACTCCTGTTATATAAAGACACATCTAGCAGCCAATTAATATAGGCAGAGTGGTTTGAGTATTGGACCACAACTCAGGAGACCAGGGTTCAATTCCCAGCTCAGCCATGAAACCCACTGGATGTCCTTGGCAAATCACATGTTCTCAGCCTCTGGGAATGGCAGTGGAAATCTATGAACAAATCTTGTCAAGAAAATCCCATGATAGAATTGCCTTAAGGTCACCATAAATTGAAAATGACTTGAAGGCACAGAACAACAAATAACAATACAGAGGAAGGAGCAGTCTGCCAAACAATCCTATGTTTGTCCACGAAACTAAACCTGTTCACAAATCAACACAGGTTTATTATTGCCACTTTATCATGTATTGATGTAAATTCATTTCAGTCCAAAAAAGCTGAGGAACTCTAGTCTAACACTGATTGAAGATACATACCATTTTCAAACATTGGGCTAGCACAAGTAATTTTCCTTAGCAGTTGGATAAAGAATGACTGGAAAACCCTTGGATAATTTTGAACTTTAACCTCCATGTATCTTCCATATAGATAAATGACAGAATTCAAAGACATAGCCCTATCAAAAGCCAGTTTCTGGGAGCCTTGATGGCACATTTTGACGCAACACCCCCCCCCCCCCAAGATGCCCAGAAGCTGCCCAGCCAACCACAGGATACTCTGGGAGCACAGTGTTTTTAATGCCACCAGAGGGCCTGAAAGTTTTGCCAGGGCAACCTAAGGCAGCCCAAATAGGAACAGATCTTTTCTGCTTCTATTTGAGCAGGGTACATTCAGGACTTGGGGGGGGGGGTGCCAGGGTCCCGAGGCGGCTTTGGTGGGGGCAACTTCAAGCCACCCCTTCCTGCTGATCTTTGGGACATCAGTGTGCCAGGGGCTTTTGGATCACCTTTGAGATGAAATATGCAAAGGTTTGTAGCATGGGTTTTCATAGACAAGTTATTTCCTCACATGCATCTGAGAAAATAGAAAGTCTATGAAAGCTCATGCTTCTTTCAGTTAATCTCAAAGGTGCTACAGGATTGCTTTGCATATACATAGTAATGAGTTCGCTATAAATCACATGAACATCTTTCTCATAAGGATGCCTGTGTTTAGAATTCTTCACAATGGACACACTTAAGGATCAACAACATATGAGCTTGGAAGCAAAGGGTTAAGGGAAATTCTGCAGTGTTTCAGACCAGAAATCTCTGCCTTGGACTAGGATCTTTTGTATGCAAAGCATGTGCCTCTGGGCAATTTCATTCTGTCCCCTAGAATCCAACATTCAGTGATGGGTTTATATTCTGCTTACCATTGGTCAAGCTAGAGAAATGCCATTAGCACTGCTGTTTAATATATATATATATATATAGAGAGAGAGAGAGATGCATAATTCTCTCTGGCCACTTGTGTGGTATACTCGCAGGTGGGTGGGGAACTTAAATTAGGGGTTATGATTTCTCTGCTGTTTGAATTGGAAGGTAGTTTTTGTAACATCATGGTTGCAATCCTACCTTGCTTCACCACACATATTTATCACCACCACTTCAGACTTGTACAGCTTCTGAAGTCCTCTACCCACAGCCATCCTGTGCTTGGAAGGGTGATTGCAGGTGTCCGGCTACACCCTGCAGCCAGATGTGAACCTATTATGTTCACTGAGGTTGCAGCAACTGATGTCAACATTTCACGTCTGGCTATGGGAGGCCAGCCAAATGCTTTTGTGATTACCCCCACTCCACCAGCTGTGGGGGGTATTTGGTCACTGCAGAGAGAGGAAGGGAATACCAACCTCCACAGTGGCCAAAAACAGAATATACAACTTCTACCCAGGGATACCAGCCTGTCACTTCACCACATTATGAAACTTGACCTTTTTCACCTGAAAAGATAATTATTGCTACACTGGAATGGTTCCAGATCTCTCATACTTTATTGAGGCAACAAGTTTCAGAGACTGGGGCAATTGTCTCTTTCCATGGGAACATCTGAAGAGCATGGATTCTGTCAGGCTCAAAAGTGGGACTGATTAACAGGTGGTCAGCTTAATAACGAAATACAGATTAAACATCATTAAAAGATATTCTCATTTACTGGCAGGAAAATCACCAATAGACAAGTGTTTAATATAAAGGCTCTCCATTAACACAAAAATCAAATCCAAGCAGGTGTTCAGGGCCATTTTCATGATGTGTCACTTGGCTCCGTTTCTTTTTCTGTTTCATGGGAGTAACGGCATTTGTCCCCAAGTGAACAGTTGCCCTGAGAGGGAAAAGTGGCATTTATTGTAACATCTTCAATCAGAAATTCAAATCCTTATTCTCAGTCCAGATTGTATTGCTCAGTTAGCCTTTGAATCCATGTACACATAGGCACGATAAAATTGGCTTCCTCCACCAAAGAACAGTGTGACTGATATACAACTGAACCTAGTGCTACCTTGCCATCTTGGTGAGGTGGGTCATGTGTTGCTTCTGACCCTACTTTCTTCCAGCCCTTGCATCCCTCTGCCGTTGTCCCCAGCCTGTTAGTGTTCCCAAATCACATCAGTTTGATGACCCATCCGAGTTTTAAAATCCTCTCATTTGTGCTTCCTGCCTTGGTCTGCAAAAGCAGAGCAACTGAGTAGGCCTTGGTAAGCAGCACGTGGTTAGGTAGTTCATTAGTTGTGGGGGCCTGACCAGAAGAAACATCATTTTCTTTTGCTACCCACTTCTGGCAGTCTATGTCCCCAAATTTAACATTTAATGTGACTAGTTAGATGCAGTTGCACATGGGATGATATTTGGACTAAAAAGGATTCTGTATATTCAAGTTGCAGGGACGTAGCCAGGATTTCAGGAAGGGGGGGTGTCCAGACTAAGTGCCACCATTATCATGGGGCTTGGGTGCAGCAGCACATGCCATTTGTTTTTCTAATGGAGGGGGGGTCCGGATCCCTCAAACCCGCCCCCCTTGGCTATGTCCCTGCAAGTTGCCTCCTTAGAGGCAGAAACACAGTTGTCCATAAGACCCTTTGCTTAGCAGCTGAAATAACAAAAGGGTGAAAAAGCACAGACAGAAGAGTGTCTTTAACTCTGTAGAATGAGCTGTCCACAGCTGTACTGTGGGAAAGGACTGCTTACCCCTTTTCTTCTCTCAAAGCTCCTGCCCCCTTCAACATGCTTACATTTCTTTTAAATAAAGAAGTATTTTTCAAAAATGCTTTTTTTATTTCAGAGGACCAAGAGCCAGACGTTTCCTTTGCAAACAAGGTTCTCTAATAGCTGACAGAGCATTTCAGTGGGAGCAAGGCAACAGAAGTGAGTGGGCTGGATCAAGATGAGAACTCAAGGGAGTTTTGCTCTCACTGGAAGGTGATGGGGAGACAAATTTGCAGTTCCCCTTTCTGCCTCCCATGCTGCCTGAAGAGCTGTTCTGGAGGACTAGAAGACTTTCTGGAGCAGTGTGAGAGGCAACCTGGGCTAGCACAGGGATTGTTGAATTTCTCAGAGACCACTTTGCCACCTTTGCCATGCAGCAGAACATCTCCACTAGATCCCAGTGACTTCCATGAACAGAAGAAGCCCCTCTATTCATGTAAGTACCAATAGTGGATCTGAAAAGAACCCTCCATAATATGGCACTCGAGTGGGTTGAGGTTATAATCTCTTTCAAGCATTATTCAAGGGAAACTATTCCCTAATCTAACACCAACAGTCAAACGCACTACACACTCATGGTCTTCAGTGATTCCCAAACTTTGGTCCTCCAAGTGTTTGGGACCTCACATTGCAGAGGCCCCAGCCAGCTTAAACAATAGTTAGAATTCTGGGAGCTGAAGTCCAAAACATCTGGAGAACCAAAGTTTGGGAATCACTAATCTAAGTCGTAGTTAGGACACAGGCAGTCCTCTGGATGTTGGACTACAACTCCCAGGATTTCTTGCCATCGTCAGTGTTATGCTGATCAGGGTTTCCATGACTTGCTGCCCAACAACATCTAGAGCACCTCATGATTCCCACTTCCTATCTAGGAATATCTTTTAGAGGTCTGCCAAATATTTAGCCAATCTCCTCATCCACAGTTCCAGACATAACACAGCCGCTGTAACTACTCACTTGCCGGAACCTTTTACAGGGGAAGTTCTTCAGGTGGGCCCCATCACTCTCTTCCCCACATGCTTTCCTCTTGTTTTGATGTAGCTTTCTTTTCTCCTGCAGATTGGAGGAAATCCCACCCCTAACCCAGTAGGCCTGTTAAGAATGTGGCTGTTTCTCTGCCCTTTTTAGGGCCACCAACAAAACATAATGGAAAGACACACATATAATCCACCATGGATGCCAGCACTGGCAAATGCCACCTTGTTTTCCCTACTACCCAGGCCTCAGCTGGTCAGGAGAGTATGACCATAATGTGGAACAAGAACCAGAGCTGGTAGCCAATTCAGCTCTGGCATTTATATACACCTGCACAGAGTTCTCTTTATCAGGCTTTCTTCCAAAGACAATATTTCTATTACAGATGCATGTGTGCGTGTACACACACAGTGACAATAAAACAATTTTGGCAATGTTTTCACATGAAATGGAGAGGGACAGCATTCTGGCTTCCTCCTAATCCTCCTAAACTTTTAGTTTTCATTTCACAACAGAAAACAGCCTGAGATCCTGTTTGACACTGGCAAAGCATAACATTGAGCAAGTGGAGGAGATCCATAATGGGTGCAAGCCAGCAAGAGTGTAAGGTAGCTCTCTGAGCACATTCTCTCTCCCCTGCACAGCTGATCAGGGGAGCTGAACCTTCCATGTTGTCTGGCTGCTGTTGCACAGTGAAAGAAAAATCATTCTGCAAAGAGGTACTATATACCTCCTTGTGCAACAGCCATGGAAAGTACTAATACTGGAGCAACCTCTGTCACAGGAGGTTTTCCAGCCAAGAATCTGGGAACATTTTGTTCCAATCATCACCTTGTTCCATGTAAACCTTACCCAGCTTTTGCTCTTGCTTTCGGCCCCCAGAAGGGTTCTGGATTCAGCTGGAATCTTTTGAGGCCCTGCTTTCGTGAGCTAGGATTAGCATCTGCTCGGACAGTGAAGGAAGCCTGCAACCTGTGGAAGTGAGAGGGTCAGTCAAGAAGGTGGTCAGAGAACTCTGCCAAGACTTGAACACAAGAGAGGCTATATTAATAAGTACTGTCTATCACAAAGTGAAGTGACACAGCATTTGTTTCTATTTTACAAGAATCAAATAACTTATGAGAGACCACACTTGGGCATGTGTACACATACTGTCCTGTAGGACTTATTCTGCAATCTTGAAAAGCCTGAAAAACCCTCAAAAAACTTGAAAGCTCATTTTGTTTTAATTTTTTTTAAAAAAATATGTGCATATACATGTGTATTCACATTTTTGCCACTGTTTCTTGCCCATAAGGAAAAATTCCTACTTGGCTGAAGGTCCACATTTGCCCAGCAAACACACAGTCTTTCAATTTCCCATTACCTACTTGGGCTCCACAGAGAGAATGCGGGCAGCTGGGCTGCTCTCTGAAAGGCGCTCTCTCTTCACAGGATTGAGTTTCTCCTGAAGTTGAGAGACAGGCATGTTGGGGAAAACAGGAGAGAGAGATGGTTTTACCTTAGAACCTTTTTATTGAAAGGTGAATGAAGGTGGACCAGAAAAGAAACAACTTTAAGAGATGGTGGCTGGAAACTCATTCTCTCCGAACATGTCTAGCGACTCCCTTCCTGATTCAACGTAATTGATTTATATGGCTCTGTTATCATACCAGACCCAAATGGCACAGTGCATATGCAGAAAAGGGGTGCCACTGCAATGAGACAGAAGGAAACAATTCATGCTTGCATATCACTTTTCGCTGAATGCTAAAAAGACAAGGGTTCCAATACCACAAGGCTGTTCAGTGTACAAGGACCCTGTAAACCACAGCACCTTCATAGCTATTTGGGAGATGCCTGCAGTCAGTGAGCCAAAAGTGAAAAGCTCCCATTTATTTATTTCATTTCTATGTTGCCTTTCTCCCAGAAAGCAACCAAGGTGGCTCACAAATAAAACCATTTTAAATGTTTACAATTAAAATTTAAAAACAATTAAAATCAACTAGCTAACAACAGTATAAAATGACCTAAAACATAGAAAAGTTAAAAACATAACTAAAACATGCACCCCATATAAAAGCCTCTCTTGATACAAATATACTTTGAAAGATTGGTTGAATAAAATGTCTTTGCTTGGCAGAAAAAGGAAAGTAGAGAGGAGGCCTGCCTAGGCTCTCACGGTAGGTAGTTTTAAAGGACAGGAACAGCCACTGAGAAGTCTCTCTCTTGTGTCCTCATGAAGTGAGCCTGTGATGGTG
>NC_056523.1:123169802-123195926 GCF_019175285.1 Sceloporus undulatus | reverse complement strand
GTGGGACCAAAATAAATTCTTCACCATAGATCTTAGGACCCTTGCAGATTCATATGGAGAGATTATTTTTTTTTTCTCTTTGCAGATATGAAATTTGTAAGCCCACTGAAGATGGTGATGAATGTGTTACACTTTCAGTTTACTTCAGAGAAAAGAAAGCAAGACAATCCAGTTCTACCCCAGGACTGTCCTGTATGGCCAGCCACTACTCATAGCTGTGCCCAAACATAAGCTTACCCTAGATTACTTGTACAGTGTTATACTGGAGAGGATTAGGTGAGTATAGGTTCCATCTATACCATAGCAGTGAATTCATTTTAAATGTAATATTCATTTTTCTAGTTAATCTGTAGCAGCATTGTCTCTGGAGAGTTACTGTAGTGAATAATCTATCTGAGTAATAATAATAATAATAACAACAACGAGAGAAAAGCCTGGAGAAAAGAAGGCTAAGAGGTGATATGATAGCCCTGTTTAAATATTTGAAAGGATGTCATGTTGAGGAGGGAGCAAGCTTGTTTTCTGCTGCTCCAGAGAACAGGACCCGGAACAATGGATGCAAGCTACAGGAAAAGAGATTCCACCTGAACATTAGGAGGAACTTCCTGACAGTAAGGGCTGTTCGACAGTGGAATGCACTCCCTCGGAGGGTGATAGAGTCTCCTTCCTTGGAGGTCTTTAAACAGAGGCTAGATGGCCATCTGTCAGGGATGCTTTGATTTGGATTTCCTGCATGGCAGGGGGTTGGACTGGATGGCCCTAGTGGTCTCTTCCAACTCTACGATTCTATGATTCTATGATAGATAATAATCTATCTCCTGCCTACTAAATGCTTGACATCCACTATAAATTAATCTGTATATGGGATCTAGATTTCATGTTCATAAAAACTGCATAAGCCTTGAAAACTGTAGGGTTTTCTGATAAATATGTTAAAAGAAAAATCTAAGAATATCATGTTGCTAACAGCAGCCAGTCAGATGAACTCAGAAGCAGCACATCAAAATGATGGTCTTTACTTCTGTTGTGTACACAGATTACCTGTTAGATAGATTTAGCTTTCATGATTGGTTGTCACTAATAGATCTGTCCTCCATAAATTTGTCTTAGCCCTTAAAAAAACCTATCCAAATTAACTATCCAAGTTAAACCACACTATACAGGTGTATTGATGTCATGGAACTGTCTTGGGTTACTTTGCTGCTTTTGCTTGTCTGGGGCTACCATAGTGTTTGCCTAAACATTAATTATACTATGACACTGTGTGACAATAGTAATGCCATTATTAGTAAACCAGATCATAGAGAAGACTGCAGTCAAGATTCCAAATATTTTGTCTCCGTTTATTTGCCTGTGGTTTTTACATAATTTTCTGATTTTCTTGAAGATCTGGCATTTAAGTTTCTGATGTATATGTGTATGTTAGTTATTGTGAATGAGGCAATATTTCTCTAACATTAACTGACATACCAGTAGGTCCACTGTTTTTACCACCATTTAGGATGGATAATGCATGAACATTAAATTACAACGTGTGTTAGTGTTGAACGACAAACAATTTTTTTCAGCCGCTATGTAAAATTTCCTTCAAATGAAGACTATCCTGATGTCTGTCCAGATAATGAGACTTGCAATGGCTCCAGCAGTGTGCCTGAAGGTATAGTCTCCTAAAATTATTATTTAGAGTAAAATTTGAGTTTAATACGGGTTGGGTGTGGGTTGATAGATGACCAGGTAAATTTTGGCTGACTGCTGAGGTGTGGTGCCACATCAAATTTTGTTCAAGCCTTGTCAGTCTTTAGATTATGGTCTTGATAGTGTAAAATCTAACTTAATGTGGTCAACAGGGACTTTTTGAAAGAGAAAGGGTTGTCTCAAATATTCTGTTATTTGGAATATTCTTCAAATAATGCAGTGGTTACCAAACTTTTTCACCCTGCACTCCCCCTCCCCCCCACTTTTCATCTACATGCACATGTTGGGCCCCGTCCCTGCTCCAAGTTTGTTGTTTTTGGTGTTTGCCTTCAGATCGTTCCCAGCTTATGGCAACTCTAAGGCAAACCTTATCACGGTTTTCTTGCAAGATTCATTCATAGGAGGTTTGTCATTGCCTTCCCCTGAGGCTGAGAGTATATGACCTATCCAGGGTCACCTAGTGAGTTTCCATGGCCTAGCAGGAAATTGATCCCTGGTCTCCAGAGTCATAGTCCAACATTGAAATCACTATGTCACACTGGCTCTCCTGCTTGATGTAGCATATGAGTAAAAATGGTTTGCTTTTTTAGTGTGCTTTCTATAAATAATGCTGAAGTAATGGTAACCACAGCTATCCATATGTAATGCTTTCTATCTGGGTAGGAGCGGCCCAGGGAACTTTCTCCGCCGCCGCCGCGGCGTTTCTCCAGGGGGGCGGGGCCGGTGGGAGCGGCCCCTACAAAAGCCGGCCCGCTGGCTCCCCCCCCCTGAAGAGGACGCTGCCGTCACCCTTTCCATCTGGGCAGGAGCGGCCCAGGGGACTCTGCCTGCCGCCTATACCACCAGGGCTGAGAGCCAAGGACTGTTGTCTGGTCCCGCTGTTGGGGACTCGTTAGAGGGAGGGAGATAGAGAGGGGCTTAGTTATTTTATCTTTCTTACTAGGGATTGGTTGGGGACATGCCCTATCTTTTTTGTCGCTGCTGTACACTATTTAATGTAATTTTAGATTGTTTTATTATTTGATTGCTGTATTGTAGTATATGCTTTTTATGCTGATTGAAATTTGTATTGTATTGTGTTTTACTTTGCTGTAAACCGCCGTGATCATAGGAACGGCGGTATATAAATAAAATTTCATTTCATTTCATTTCATACAGTCTTTCAGATAGCCTGGACCTATGATGTGCTTCTTTTCATTAAATTAATCCCTTACTCAGCCTACCCAACAACGCATGATGTCCCAAACCACAGGTGGTAGTGCATCTGTCTTGATGGCGCTCTTGCAGGCATGTGACAGTGACACCCGGTAACCCGCATGGAGGAGAGCTGATCTGAAAACGAAAGAAAAAGAAATCTTGCATGGAAGTTGCCAGCTTCCCAAGTCAAAAGGAACACTAACAGAAGCTGCTACAAAGGCTTTCTTGCCTAAAAATGATCTATGTGTGCACTAGACTCAAGCTAATATTACATGGTGTGGGACCCCATTTTGGCTTAATCAAGGCCATTTCAGCATGCCACTCTAAATGTCTGTTGTTTGTTGGTGACAACAAACCCGAACCTGTCAGTTTAGTCTTCCCAAATACTCTGTGAAATGCTCTTTGTTCCATATCCTACAAGCTGAATCAAAAATCCCCCCGTCCAATCACACACATCAGTTCCCAGACTAAGAGCAATTGTGTACTTAAACCAGGAAAAATTACATTAAAAATAACTCATCCTGCCAGAGGATGTATTTTTGGACAACCTGAAAGACCAGGCATTGGGGCCTGTGCATCCTGCACTATGGAACAAACCACACAGCATATTCATATAGCGCTCCCGATTTGCTGGACTGCAACTTGGATGAACTGCAGTCAGCGGTTGGCAATGGAGAAGAATGTGGGCAGTTTGCAGTTCAAAAACATCTAGCGGACAGCACATTTTTCACCCTGATCTAACAGCTGAGCTGTTATGCCTGAGCTATAACGAACCAGAGGATCACAAGGCATTCTGTTGGTAAAGACTGAATCCAAAAGCAGAACTTTTAAGAAATAGAAAAGTGTTGGATATGCTTATCGGACATCCAGAGCAGATACTCCTTCTATGCTGCACATATTGCGTCTGCAGAGTCTCGTCCAGCAGATTTGTTCAGGGTGGTTAAAGAGTTCACCCAACTGCCTCCCACCCTGAACCCTCCATTACAACCAACAAAAGCTTGCTGTGACACTTTTAATCATTTTTTTTGCAGATAAAATCTCGCAGATAAGGGCTGATCTCGATGCCAGCATTATAACAAAAACAATGAGAAGTATCCAGAGACTCCGTGGACTATGTTAAACTGGATCATTTCGAGTTTGTAGATACCGAAGAAGTGGACAAGCTCCTTGGAAGCATAAGGAAGACGACGTGCCCCCTCGATCCTTGCCCATCTTGGCTGACCGCCCAGGGTGGGGATGCTGTGATTATTAAAATCTATAATCAATGCAACCTTCAGGGAGGATAAATTTCCATCAAAATTAAAATTAGTGGTGGTTAAACCACTCTTTAAAAAACCCTTCCTGGACCCCCTGGTGAGAAACAATTACAGACCAGTCTCCTTATTACCATTCTTGGGCAAAGTGATCGAGAGAGGGTAGTTGCCTTCCAACTCCAAGCAGTCTTGGAAGAAACCGATTATCTGGACCCATTTCAAACCGGCTTCAGGGCGGGATACGGAGTTGAGACATGATCGCCTTACTCGATGATCTCCATCTGGGCATCAATAGGGGAAGTGTGACCTTGTTGGTGCTCTTGGACATCTCAGTGGCTTTCGATACCATAGACCATGGTATCCTTCTGGAATGCCTGAGGGAGTTGGGGATTGGGGGCACTGCGCTCCAGTGGCTCCATTCCTACCTCTTGGGCAGTTTCCAGATGGGGAGGCTGGGGGACAGCTGCTCTTCTAAGGAGAGAGCTGACATCTGGCGCCCCTCAAGGCGCAATTCTGTCCCCCATGCTGTTTAACATTTACATGAAACCACTGGGAGATATTATCCGGAGACATGGGGCGCGGTGTTATCAGTACGCTGATGACACCCAAATATGTTTCTCTATGTCTCCGATTGCTACAGTGACTAAGAACGGCATCTCTCTTCTGAATGCCTGCCTTGAGCCGGTGATGGGCTGGGTGAAGGTAAACAAACTCAGGTTGAATCCAGAGAAAACGGAGGTACTTGCCATAGGATCCTTAGGTCTGGGGAAGGAAATCTGCCAACCAGTCCTGGACGGGGTCACACTTCACCTGAAGGACGAAGTTTGCAGTTTGCGTGCAAGTGGATGCGACAGCCAGAAGTGCGTGGTATCAACTTCGGTTGATACGCTAACTGTGTCCCTACCTTGACCAAAAGGATCTTGAAACTGTGGTACATGCTCTGGTAATCTCTCGTCTTGATTTCTGTAATGCGCTCTACATGGGGCTACCCTTGTATCAAATTTGGAAGCTGCAACTAGTGCAGAACATGGCAGCCAGAATGGTCACCGGATCCTCAAAGTTTGACCATATAACACCAATTTTGAAAGATCTTCACTGGCTCCCAATTTGCTTCCGGGTGCAATACAAGGTGTTGATTATTACCTTTAAAGCTCTATATGGCCTGGACCCAAGTTACTTACAGGAACGCATCTCCCTATATAATCTGCTCCGCACTCTTAGAACAATGGAGAATAATTTGCTAGAGCTAACAACAACTAAATTTACTTCACCTTCCCATAGAGTGTTCAGTATAGCTGCCCCAGGACTGTGGAATGGTCTCCCGGAAGAGATCTGTCTTACCACCTCCCTGGAAACCTTCAGGAAGGCAGTTAAGACAGAGCTCTTCTGGCGAGCATACCCACCTGATCTCCTGTGAAATACAGATCTACAGTGGTACCCCGGGATACGAAATACCCACGTTACGAAATTTCCGGGATACGAAAAAATCCCATAGGAAATAACTGTTCCGGGTTACGAAGGTTATTTCGGGTTACGAAGAAAATTTTGGTGCTTTTCGGCGCTTTTTCGCACGAAATCGCGGCTTTTCCCCATTAGCGCCTATGGCATTTCAGCTTGCGAATGCTTTTCGGGTTACGAAAGCGGCGGCGGAACGAATTAATTTCGTAACCCGAGGCACCACTGTACTTCCCTGTACAGGATGAGAGCATTCTGCCCCACCATTGCTTGTGAAATTGCTTTTTATTGTTATGTTAATTGCTATTTTTGCATTTTATGAACTTGTTTGTATTAATGTATTTTAACTGTATTATATTTGATATTATGCTGTAATCCCGCCTCGATCCACCCAGGAGAGGTGGGAAAATATAAATAAATTTTATTATTATTATTTTATTATTATACAAGGCTTTAGGTTTAGATCTCAAAAGGCTTTCAAAGCTTGGGCCTGTCAGTCAGTAAGGTGAGCCCCTGCCCAACACAACAAACGATAAAGGTGATTGCCTGCCCATTTCTCTTGGGATACCACTTTTAGGACAGCAACCTCTTGCCCTGCACCTCCAAATCTTACCTGAACTGCAGCAATGAGGGACTGCTGCAGTGGACGGTTTTGCTGAGATTATCAAGGGTGTAATATAGAGGGACATCATTGAGTTCCTACCACACAAGAAGGAAACAGACAAGTCAAATATAAGATTAGCTCTGCTGTCACAACAAATGAGGCAGCAGCTGCTTCTCTTAGAGAGAACCTTAGTGGACAAAGACAATGGTTTTAAACTTTCTGCCTCCAGAAAAGCAGCAAGAAGCCTTAATTTATTCACCTCAGAACCTCTGGAGGTTGTAGAAGACTATGAAGCACAGTAGTCTAGAAGATTCTACTCAAAGTAGTGGGCTGTGGCTGGTCCACAAGTTTAAAGGACAAAAAGAAACAGCTGTAGCCAATGAGTACAAATATAGTGTTGGTCCCTGGCACTTGGTGGAGGGCACTACTTATTTCCTACATCATTTAGCTTAAGAAGAACTGGTCTAGGGTGAACACTCAGATCATACAGGGCCAAGATCCACCTTGCTAGCTTCCCCCCTACTAAATTGAGAGACAGCATGACATGAATACTGCCCTGGTGCTATTGATTGCAAGACAGAACCTAGCAGCAATAAACAAGTCTGGCTTCGGTTAACTCCTGACTTCTAAGAATTCCAATGCCCCTGGAACATAGTCTGAAAACCAGCAGCCTGGACTGAAAAGGGCTGAGCACCAAAATACTTGTCACTGCTCCTAACACACACTTTGGCATTTTCATTTTGAACAAATAGCTACAATGTAATGCAGGCACACACATTCATCCATTCATTCATTCAGTGCTTCTTAATGGCAATTGTGCCATTTGCTCTATTCACTGGCTTAGTTGTATAATCCCCTGACAGTACACTGCTTTATAACTCAGTGAGAAATTGTTCCTGCTGGAAATATTAAAGGGGACTAGATCCTATCTAGCAACAGCCATCCTCATCTAGGCAGCCACAGGCACCATCCTCACCTCCAGCACCATGCTCAGGATGCCCTGAATCCGCTGGCTTGTCTGGAAGCGTCCTGGGTTGCTCCCAACTGCTGAGAGAACTTGCTGGACAAAGCCTACGTCATGGAGAGGCTCTGCCCACAAAGGGCCAGCCAGCTGCAGGAAGAAGAGAAGCACAGGTTATTTGGGGCTCTCTTGGCCAGAAGCATCCTATGATGGGGTCTAGAAACTAGCGAAGCTCACCTGGTGGCGCTGATGACAGTGCTCACAGGATGGGCCCACAGGAGGCCCACAGGCAGCCTTGTAGTTGACACTGTTTAGCAAGAAAGAGTAAAGTTTAAGACCATCCTCAGGCTCGAAAGGACTCGTTTCTAGTTTAGTCTCCTCTTACATTTTCACTGATGCATGGTAACTGCCTTACAGGAAATCTTACAGAAACTAAACATTTCTAGGCATCCAGAAGACTAAAGAATGACTGCCACCATGTCTCTCCTCATACACTGGTACCCCGGGATACGAACGCGCCGGAACGAATTAATTTCGTAACCCGGGGGACGAGTGTATATAAGTAACTGAAAACTGGGTCCATTATATCTGATATCAGACACAGGTCCAGAGCACCTGCTTTGGCTTAGCTTGGACTTTTTTTGCCTTAGGGTCTCTTCCTGTTTGGTAGTTTGCAATCCCTGTGAGGAGAGCCCTTACAGCCTGTGTCTGTAACAGAGAGAAGAACTAACTGCTCTGTATGCCGATAGGCAGCATTCAGAATAATTAGGTGAATTGATTATGACTACAACTCATGGTAAACACAGCCACCCTTTCCTCCCAGAAACACCCTGCCCCCTCTTTTCTGTTAACAGCTCTTATGAGGCTTAGATACATGACTAGAAGTAAATCCCTGTACTTTGCAAAATAAAGGAAAAGCAAGGGAAAATGTCTGTCACCAGTCTCATTTGTAAAAGGATGCCTTGCTGAAAGAGATTTCTTGCTCTAAGTGGCACAGGAATACCTAGCAATGCAATTGTTCCTGCATCTAACCACTGAACTGGCTAAGACAACACAATGGAAGGAGCGGCTACTAAAAGACATTAAAAACATTCAGTAATCTTACTTGTTTCCATTGTTAGCCATCTTGCCAAGTCTCTGTATGTGAAAGGAACCACAGCCCACACAATTGTAGACCAAAGCCTGCTTGCTGTCAAGAGGAAAAAAGTTACTACATAGCAAAGGCAAATAAAGAATGGCTCTGATATGAGCTTTCAGAAGCACTTGTTGTAGTGGATAAGCCCCAATGTTACCTCAGAGAAATGGGAGCACTAGAGAGCATCATGCAGGAGAACTGCACATTTTCCCCAGCAGACAAAGCATACTGGGAACTGTAAGGCAATTCAGTGAAGTCTGAGGCAGGCTCACCTGGCAGATGCTTTGACCTTAGACTGCCCAGTGAAGACTCGGACAAAAACACGGATGTAAAAATCAACACTGACAGACAGGAGCGGGACAATGTAACGCTGGTAGCAGTTGGCACGTAGATCAAGGCTGTGCAAGATAATCCGCAAGGCCTGTAGAAAGAAAGAAGTTGCAGCTGTCTTTGGACAGTGACATTATGTAGTTACACATCATGCCATTCATGGACTCTTTGAGCCTTGGTTTCTTATTTTGTTTTATTTCATTTGTATGCCAACTTTCTCCCAGAGTGGGAGCAAAAGAAAGTCAATTAAAAACTTCAACAATTTTTTTAAACAATCAAAAACCCACACATTAAACAGTATAAAATCATTTAAGGACATACCGAAGTTTTTAAAAATAAATACTGTAAAACATACAACCCACTAAGAAGCTTCCCTGCTTACACATTAAAAGCCTGCTTAAAGAGACAGGTATCCGCCCACTGGCAAAAGGAAAGCAGGGAGGGGTCCAGCCTAGTCAATCATGGAATGTAATTCCAGAGAGCAGGAACAGCCACTGAAATGTCACATACTGTGGCATGTCCATACTAGGTTTCCTCATTTTGGAAATGGTTTTCTACTGAGTTCATTACTGTGTGGGTGCACCTCAGTAAAGCACAGAACAGTCAGTCCAGCAGAAAAGGCTATGGTCCCACATTCTCTTTATTTATGACAAAGATACATGTCAAGCACTACTGGCTATTACCACTGCCTCTTGCAAAACAACCAATTTGGAACTATTTCCTTTTGAGCAGGGCAAGAGACAACAACAGCAGAACACAGGCTGTACACAAGAATTCCTGAAAACTCAAATCTACTCACCATTTCATGACAGAACCTTGCCTTGATTGACATGGCCCCATATTTGCTATAGCAGGTCTCCCCAGAGTTCCCAGCCATTACAGCCATGTCAGTACATGTAACACACAAGAGACCTGCAACAAAGTGAAGATAATTCACAGAAAATACAGATAAATCACAGAAAGTATCAAACCATACAACAGCTGAGTCAAGAGACACATTATTAAGACCACCACCACTACCCACTGGGTGGAGGAGGGAATTATGTCATATGACATTAGGCTGTTCTATTATATCCTTATGAGAAAAGCTTAAGGTTCAGCAAGCCTATCCCTGCAAAGAAAATGACATCCATTTTTTGCTTCATGAGTATAAGACAGTGACAAACACAGGATTCAAATGTCAAAAAGGTTGTGGGAGATATATCATTTGTCAAAGTCAGCTGTGGACAGAGTTCTACCTTCCCCAATTATATCTGAACATTTGTCACACTTTAAAACAGGGATGGACATAGTGCAGCTCCCTAGATGTTTTTGAATTACTATTTCAATCAGCTCTAACCAGTGGTGAAGAACAAAGTGAGTTGCAGTCCAAGAAAGATGGGCAGTATCAGACATATTTTATCTTTCCCTGCTTGTAAGGATCACTACTGCAATCTCTCTTCTCCATCATGAATAAAGCCAGGGCTAGAGCTATCCCCAATTTCAATTTCTCAGATTAGACAGACAGACAGACAGACAGACAGACAGACAGAGATAAATAACGATCAACTGATCAACCATTTACTAAGATTAAAATTCTGTTTTGAAATTCATAGCAATCTGGTTCTTTAGGCTGGCCAAGGAAGGAAGGAAAAGATGCAAAGTAGATTTTCCAACCTGGAATTTTTTAAGTATAGGATAGAGGTGCTGTATTTTAAAAAAAACCACTGGGAAAATCAATCAAAAGACCACATTTTTCATCCTCAGTAACTGCCATCTTACCTCCCTCGCTAACAGCCTGCACTGCAGCATCTAGAAAAGTGGAAGGGCTGCCATATGGGTCCAGATCAATGATGTCAAAGAGCTCTTTGTCTACCTTACTCTGGTACATCAGCATCCTGTGCACATGGGAAAGGAGAGATACACAGGTGCAATCAGAAGCAGCAAATCCCATGAACAGAAAATAGAGAAACAGCATCCTTAGTGACATAGTAAACCTATACATTCTGGCACTTAGGACTCAACTGTTCTCCATACTAAAGTATTCTTGCTACATAAAAAATTAAATGCCAGGATGAAAGGCCAGAAACATGACATGCTAGTTTTCTAAATGCAATAATTGATTGTGTGTGTAAGAATATACCCCACTGGCAATCCTAAGTGCTACCATCTTAAGAACATGGCCAGTAAAGCATTCTAAGGTTCTGGGCCACCATCACCGATGCAAACCATCACCTAAGATCCATTTGCATCCTGATTAGCCACTGACATGTAAATGAGCCCCAGTCCCAGTTCTACTGTCTTCTAGGACATTTACAAAGATAAATGGATCCAGCTGTCAAGTGAGGAATGGTTCTAACATCCAAACCCTAAATGAAAGATCTGTGCTTACCGAGCATCTGACAAGCTTGGAGTCACCAGGTGACCCACATCATTAAGCTGAACATTCTGGGTTATGAGCTCTACTGCCTTGGAAGAGAAGTCATTAGTCACCACACTGTGAAGGCCAGGTACCTCCTTGGCAAACCTAATGGAGCGTAGGCCAGAAGCAGCCAAGGCCTCCAGAACTCTCAGTCCACCCTACAAAGAGAAAGAAAAAAGTTTTAACAAGAGACATAGATGGAAGTCCTGAAAGAATGGAGTTAGAAACAAACAACTGCTGGGTTAAACCTGTCTGGAGCATTTGCCCTAGGTCCCATAAGACGAAGGCCCAGCATGATGGCATTTGCAGGAGTGTCAAGAAACAATGGCATTGACTTTAGTTGTTACGGAACAAATCTTTTCCTTAAAGTCTTAGGACCAATTTATATCCTGAAATCAACACAAGTTAACTTTTCTAGCACATCTTGATGCACTGCCTTGTGAATGCTTCAAATCTGCTGCTCTTCCCCAAGTCTCAGGCTCCTTATTTAACAAGGTCAGCTGAAGCTCTAGGATTTGCTAGTGGCAAATATGGTCGGGGTAGAAATGGGAGCAAACCTTGTACACCGCCTTGGGCTTCTTGAAGGAAAGATGGCACATGCATAGAAAATACATGGAATAAATGAATGCATTGGTGACATAAGAAAAATTGAAAATAAAGGATAGACAAAGACAAACAAAGGATCAACACATTTAAAATAATAATGATAAATGATATTGATAAAATAAAGGGCTATCCAATTCAGTGTTATTAAGAGCCCTCCCAAAACTTCAAACAAAACAGAGGAATACAGCACCTGGCAAACTTCTCCCACTGCTGCAGCTTTATGATCCCCCTCCTCTGGCTGAACATCAGAAGGTGGTTGTTTCAAGTCATCATCCTTCTCTCTCTCTGAGAGATCCACAACAACTTTAGAGCCATCTTTCTCCCCAGGGACAACAACTGGAGGGAAAAATTTTAAAGTTTAATTCCTTTTTCACATTTGTAAATTAATGATTTAGTTGGATTTTTTAAAATTATTGTAAGCTTCCTAGGATCCCATTTTGGGAGAAAGGCAGGATGTAAGTGCAATTAATTAATTAATTAAATGATATGAACCCACCCCTGGAATCTTGCCTGAACCCAATCACCAATTCATGGATGCAACTGTAATACAGTACTGTATACTATTCAACGTTAAACTAAACAGGACTGACAAAAATTAATTGCTTTTTATTTGTTTGCATAGGATCACCTTCAGGTCTTTCAATTATGATTCTTAGCCTCTTAACTGCAAAGACACAAACTAACACTGTCTTAATTTAGCTGATACTGATTGACTACATACATTCTCAAATACATCTAGCAGGCATTTCCCAGAACAGGAAGAAAATTTTGTTAGATAACTGGAGAACTATGTGCCATCAAAAAAAAAAAAAACCCTGAAGTTCAATTTTCTATTAACTTCACATGCCTATTCATTACATAAATTGCACAAGCAGACTGCAGCTGCTTGTTGATCTTTGCAGCAGAGAGCAGACAGAATCCTGGCTAGAGAAAAAGCCAGTGTTAGTTAAAAGGATATTTACAGAGTCTTAACTACTGCTTCAAAGTCAGGCCTGGCTAGTTCGTATCATTCAGCTAGCTACCAATAGTATACAAGCTGATGTACAACACAGAGCTGTTCCTAGGCCAGAATTCAATCATTCAAACTGTATAAAAGGAAGGAAGGATGAACAGAGTATCACCAGCACTCCTTTCTGCAACTACTGCTATGAATAGGAGAAAGTCTAGCTCCTGGGAAGAAATGGGAAATACTGTACTCCTAATTCAGCCCCTGGCCATGCCAGTTCTTACGAAGAAAAGATAGTACACAGTGAATAGTGTGGGAATCATTGGGAAATCATCACATTATTTGTACTGTGTAACAGAGAAAAAGGCAACTTTATAAGAGCATTAGCAGTGCTTGGGCCTCTTATATATGATTGCGGGTTTTTTTTTCCTTCTGCTGGACCTTAGTTGAAATAAAGAGGAAAACATTGATACTCACTCCTAATCCCTTTTGATGAAAGCTGTAGGCGAGCAAATTCTGTAATGACTGCACACCTGTTAGCAAGAGAGGAAAGAGTTTCAGGGAGTATCATAACTCAAGTCAGTGCAGTCCTGTTGCTTCACAGCCAGGATATTTTTTTTAAAAAACCACTAAACAATGTGGTGACTTCAAAAGAGGCTGTTTTCCAGATTGTAGACATCCTGAGAAATCCTGATTTCTGTAAAGCATCACTAGCTAGGCACTCAAACATACACGTCACTTTAGAAAAACTTTACTTTAAGGTTTCCTGTTTCCTGTTGAAATTGTCCAGGTGTTTGTGGATTTTAATGGCTTCCATGTGCATCCTAACATGGTAATGGTTGGCATGGTCCAGAATTTCAGTGTTTTCAAACAGTATTTTATGCCCAGGATGGTTTGTGGCATGTTCTGCTACTGCTGATTTTTCTGGCTGGCCCAGTCTGCAGTGTCTCTCGTGTTCCTTGATTCTTGTTTGCATACTGCATTTGGTGATCCCTATGTAGACTTGTCCGCAGCTGCATGGTATGCGGTAAACTCCTGTGGCTGTAAGAGGGTCTCTCTGGTCCTTGACTGAGTGAAGCAGGAGTTTACCGAATATCACGCAGTATACTAAAGTAAACAAGGTTTGGCTACCAGTCCTGAAAAATAGCAAGATGAAGACTCAATAAATGCAAATGAGAAATCTCCCTGGGTCAGGGGCTTCCCAGCAGACAATGAGCACTAATCAAGCAGACACTAATCCTCCTTTGCATACCCTCCCACCCTGAGGCCTGCCATTAGCAACAGAACAATACACATGCAAATCACTCCTGCCTTCCCAGGTCACACAGTATATATATACCCAACTTCTTTCCAAGCAAGCATTCTCTGGAGATGCCAGCCACAGATGCTGGCGAAACATCAAGAAGAAACTCTTCTAGAACATGGCTACATAGCCCAAAAAACCCACAAAAAACTATTATAAACACTAATAACTGACACTGTTTGATTGGGTAAGTTACCACTGATTAACTCATTTATTAAAGTTTTAGTGTGGGGTCAGACCATGGGACTTACAGGGAATGGCATGCAAGTTAAAGCTCCGTCAAAAGGGCTCCTTTTCTCCTTTTAAAGTTGTCAGCCCACCAACCAGGATTTTTCTTCCATGGACTACAAAGCCTATAACATGATTGCTGCTTGCGAACAGTGGAAGTCCAACATGTCTGGGAACTGTCAGATAGGAAAAAGCTGTCCCAAAACATGGGAATTCATCTTTGAAACTGTCCAATTCAGTTTGTCGCTCATCTGCAGCTGTCTTTTCTTTCCACAAACATGCCCCGCAACACTTTATTCAAGTTTTAAAGGCTTGCTTGTTAAAGGAGTGATTTATCACAGTCAAAAGATCCTGATCCACTACAAGTACAATAATAAGTGAATAGCAGTAGGAAAATCAAGAGTGAAAAATCCTTAATATGAAATTTCTGAAAGCCTCTGAGCATATGCAGAACATTTTTTGTGCACAACTGAATCTCTGCTGCCTCCCCACTCCTGATCAAGCAACATGGCCTATAAACATCAGGACGAAGCCCATGTTTTGCCTGCAGGAGCCAGGAATCCCATATTCAGTTTGTGTCATGTCTACATCAAAAGATAACCTATGTAATAATCCTATTATTCTCTGCACCATTTCATCTTATTATTTGTTTGTTTAAATGTCTTAACCTTGTACTGTGAGGCTAATGAAATAAGCAATATTTGCATTCATTCATTTTGAATGAGTGAATCCTGGCTCTAAAAAGTAGACTGGGTGAAAGTGTGTAAAGGAAACAATATACATTGGGCCCTTGGTATCAATTTGGGTTTTGGTTCCAAGATCCCTTGTGGATGCTCAAGTCCTGTTATATACAATGACATAGTAAAATGTTGTCCCTTTTTTAAAATGGCAAAATCATGGTTTGCCTTTGGAATATATATATATATTCAAGTTGTGGATGATTGACAATGTAATGCAGAATCCATGGATATGGAGGGCCAACTGTATGTTAGAGAGTTAAGAATTTCTTTGCCAGATCATCTGGGGAAAGTGGTCTTATTAGAAGTGGATGGAGCAATCCTATTCTATTTATCTGGGTACAAGTGTCACTTTAATTGAGGTTATTCAAAAAATATTGTTTGAAATGCCAACTGTATCAAACTCCTCAAAGTGTGTGACCAGACCCACTGAAGGTGGTAAGTGAAAAATCGGCCTCTTTCCTCCAAATCTAACATTTCTTCTCCGGAGCCAGCAGACCTTCTTTTACTTAAAGTGACAGATGGAGAGGCACCCATCCTAATGGCCTCTAAAACATGATTTACTATTTTTAACTTCAGCATTAATTGTGGAGTGTAGAAAGGTAGGCAAAATTACTAGACAAATCTAGTAGACAAATCTTCTAAATAAATTAAGCTAGCACATTAACTAACTAGTTAATTCCAAGCTGTAAAAAGAACATCATAATTCCCATGGACCAACTATGGGTTTACAAAACAGATAAGGTTGAAGTTATGCCACCATTAATCACTTCTACGATTCTGTTTATGCCATCATTTAATTGTTCAGGAGACCAATTCAGTATTTTCGTTGTTTAATTCTAAAAGAACTTACTGTCTTAGGTCCCTTGTAAACGGCACTTATCCAAATTCATGAAGTCAAAACAGTAAACTGAACATACAATAAGCCATTTAGATGAAAACTCATTTACTAAATCAGTCTGTTTCCCCATATTTATCAGCTTATACTAATATATGTTTACCTTTAGTTCTAAACTGTTATACAGTGGTACCTCGGGATACGAAATACCCAGGTTACGAAATTTCCGGGATACGAAAAAATCCCATTGGAAATAATTGTTCCGGGTTACGAATGTTTTTCGGGTTACGAAAAAATTTTTTTGTGCTTTTCGGCGCTTTTTCGCACGAAACGCGGCTTTTCCCCATTAGCGCCTATGGCAATTCGGCTTACGAAGGCTTTTCGGGTTACGAAAGCGGCCGCGGAACGAATTAATTTCGTAACCCGAGGGAGCAGTGTACCAGGACTGAGCAACTATGGCCCTTCTGATGTTTTGGCCTGCAACTGCCATCAACATGACAGCATATCCAATAGTGAGAGTTTATACAACCTGCATAATATCTGAAGAAACATCCCTAGCTCACTCCTATGTTGCACTAATAAAACGTACTGTGTCAAGGTTAACTCATCAATTGAAAAATACTTGTAAATCATCCTTTAAGGTTCACCACACACAAAAATATCCTTCAGTAAGGATCTTCTCATCCATCAAACCCCTGAAGCCACATTCCATATAACAGGATGTTTTGGACAGCAAATAAGGCCAGTCCCTTCCACTGCCAACAGGAATTAAAGGAGAGAAGGAACAAAAGAACAAAAGCTCATGCCCCGTCTTATTTTCATCAATGCTTTCATCAACAAGGTGGTGCCAGTTTATATTCATTGACAAAAGGCTCTTGAGATCAGTAAAAACCAGGATGTACATACTTATATCCCTGGAATACAAACCCATTCCCCCAATGATCCTTTTAGCAATGAAGGGGGGCACCCAAGACACAAGACTTTTGAGATTGTGGTGAAGAGGTTTCCTTTCAAAAACAAAAGTGTCAAACCCTTTGCAACTGAGGGACATTACTATGAACAAGGAGTTAAACACCAAACAGATACGTACCGTATTTTGTACACATATTCTTGAGGACCAAAGATCCCACCCCAAAACCTTTCTGGACATCAGCTTCCAGCACAGGAAGTATCTCAGCAAGGAACTATGCAAACTTTCTTTCAGAGAGAAGTTAATAGCTATAAAATATTCACAGGTACTCTCTTGTTCACTATAATGCACTACATTGCATTCAACAACTCTAGTCTACAAATTCCAACCCCTTCTTTAATTAAAAAAAGCCCAAAACAAGGATCATCATTCATGGACAGATTCCAATAGTTCATCTACAAATGTTTCCACTCATTGTTACTTACGTAAGGTCTCTGTTGAACTCCTGGACAGGGTTGTAGAAGACTTCATTGGCACTTGGAAAAATTATTCTCGCCTTCCCTTCTGTGATCAGAGTTTTGCCATTTTTTATTTGCTCACAGCCATCACTGGTGCCTGCTTTAGGTGACTGAGCCACACTTGGTTTCAGATTAGAATCATCTGTTTCCATATCTTGTGTCTGTTCACCTTCCATGTCTTTGACAAAAGAATAACTTCTGACTTGAACAGTAGTTGCTGGCAAGAGATTACAACTGTTCTGAAGCTGCAGTGTTACCACACTTCTATATGGAGCCAAAGTGCATCCCAGATACCAAATCCTCAAGGAAGATGTGCTAGTCATTAGCTTAGATTTCTCCTCAACTATATTCTGAAAATATAAGAAAAGCTATTTCTATTGCAAGCATCCTACAAATCTAGGCATTTATCCACCAGCACTCCTGTTCTGTGTATAAATGGCATCTTGCAAGGCCAAGGTATCATGTAAGATTGTGTATGGATGAAAAGGAAGAAAGAATGAATGAGTCACAATCCCTCGCCAATTTTATCTGTGAAGAGCAATTGTGCCTTTTTAAAGGATATTTTACAAACAGTCACATTTTCAATCTTTGCCTTTTCTGATATAGCTAAATCACTACAGCCAGTGTGATGCAATAGCTTGGGTGTTGGACTAGGACTCTGGAGACCAGGGTTCAAATCCCCATTCAGCCATGGAAACTCACTGGGTGACCTTGGGCAAGTCAGCTCTCTCAGCTGAGAAGGCAATGGCAACCCCCCTCTGAACAAATCTTGCCAGGAAAACTCCATGTTTTCATCTTAGGGTCACCATAACTTGGAAAAGACTTGAAGGCACCCAACAGCAAAACTGCTTCAAAACTATTCAGCGTAAAACATTTCTTAACTAGTACAATGGTCCATTGGTAATGCTGAGGTTTGACTCAGCCCCCCACAGTGGATACCAAAATCTGTAGACGTTCAATTCCCATTACAGTGGGTCCTTGATATCCACTGGAGTTTGGTTCCATAAAATCCGTAGATGCTCAAGACCCATTTACTATGGCATAGTAAAGTGGTGCGCCTTATATAAAACAGCAAAATCATGGTTTGTTTGATTTTTTTGTATTTATATCTTTTTGGAATATTTTTAAGCCGTGAGTGGATGAATAATTGAATAAAAGAATCGATGAATATGGACACCCAACTATAGATACAAATAGCTTAGAAAAATGGTGCCCCTTATATAAAATGGCAAAATCAAATTTTTTTTTTGGGGGGGGGGGACTGTGTGAAATATTTTCAAGCTGTGGATGGTTGAATCCATGAATGCAGAACCCATGGATATGGAAGACCAACTATACAGAAAAAAATACTAGTACTTGGCATTAAAGTGTTAATACTTCATATTTACCAAGAGAACATAAAAGGGAGACCCCACAACTTTCTAAGGCGTATTCTCTACAGCTGCTGCCACAATGCAGAAATAAAGCACCTTGATATCACTTTAACTACCCTAACGCAGTGCTATAGAACTCTAGGATTGGTAGTTTTGTGAGATATTTAGCCTTCCCTCTCAGAGAGCTCTAGTGCACTCACCAAACCACAAATCCCAGAATTCATAGCACTGAGCCATGGAAGTTAACATGGTGTCAAACTGCTGCAGTGTGGCAGCATCCTTCGTTAAAGAACTCTTCTCAAGAAACCCTTGATTTTGTCTGAACAAAAGAAAAATATTATCTTTAAGAGACAGTGAGTAAGGCTTGACCTAGAGGATCTTGATGACCTTTCCTCAAAGCCATTTAACATGCTTGATACTTAACTGAAAATCTCTGATGCTGGTGGCCTGCAGGCTATCATTATGCTCCTTCCTCTGCAGCCTTATGCCTCTGACCCAGCGCTTCCTGTATTGTTGGTGGGGAGGGGGGGTGAGGGAGAAGAAACACAAGCATCAGGTTCAGTTTATCCACAATCCTCCCCTTACCCTACGGAGTCAGAAACATAGCTAAGATGGCACAACAACTAGGAAAGCACAGAATGTAGATAGATATATACACACACACACATATACAATGGGCCCTTGTTATCCTCTGGGGTTTGGTTCCAGGACCCACTGAGGATACCCAAATCCGTGGATGCTCAAGTCCCCTTAAATCCTATGGTTAGGACAATGATGTCCTTTATATAAAATAGGAAAGTGAAGGCTTGCTACTTGGACTTTATATATTTTTGGAATATTTTCAAGCTGTGGATGTTTGAATCCATGGATAAAAAATCTGTGGATATGGAGGGCTGGCTGTATACACAAATGTACTACACACACATACATATAATAGGGTTGCCATAATTGTCCACTATTACCAGGGACAAAATGTGGAACAAATTCGAGACCAAGCTGTAGGCCAACTGCAGGACAAAACTCAGCCCAAAATGTAGGAAATTTAAGGTCCTCCATTTTCTTAAATGTCCTACATTTTGGGCTGAGTTTTGTCCTGCAGTTGGCCACAGCTTTGGTCTCGAATTTGTCCTACATTTGTCCCTGGTATAGTGGACAATTGTGACTGACCACACACCAATATAAACACATACTACAAACACCACACACACACACACACGATATATTACATACACACGTGATTCTAACCCCCTGGCCAAAGAATCCACTGCATTTCAGGATTCAGGGAGAGGAAATAAAAGGACCTAACTAAGGCCATTCCCTCCTCCTCCGCCGGACCCCCGCCAAGCCCCTTCTCCGGTTCCCCACTACCAAGAAGAGGACCCACAAGGCATTACACAGCCGCACCGACCATTCCCACTCTCCACATTTCCTGCACAGGCCACGCCATATTGAACGGGGCTGGGAAATGGTCAGCTGATACGCCTCCAACCAATCCAGCGGAAGCAGAGGACGGCGCGCCCAGAGGGCCAAAAAGGAGAAGCGGCCGCTCAGAATTTCCCAACGCAGCCGGAAAACCTGCGTCCGCAGGCCAGGAGCAGCCCGGCTCTGGGCGCCCCTCTCTCTGCCACGGCTCAGTGCTGTGGAATTCTGGGAACTGGCGCTTGTCGTGGCACCAGAGCAGAGCTGTGCTTCTTACAAACGCAACGCCTATCGTTTTATCCCATTAAGCGGCTGAAACACATTGTGATGCTTTCTTAGTAACAGTTGAAGATTAAAACTCGAGTCGGTTGAAGGTGTCTGACAGAGGGCTTCACTGGAAACAGTGCTAGTGCTTGGTTTTGGGGGAGACGGGGGGGGGGCATTCGCAGTACGCCCCAGACTGTGCCCTTTATTAAGAGATGTTGGGCTTCAGCTCCCAGAAGCCTCAGCCGTGTCGGCCAGGAGCCTGACATTCTGGGAGCTGAAGGCCAAAAACCCCTTAAAGAGCACAGTTTGGGGACCACTGATCTATGCCCAGTTTCAGTCTAGTGGTGCTGATTCCCAGGTAAGCGTTCTACTGCTGGGTTTTTTGTGGGTTCTTCAGGCTATGAGGGCATGTTCTAGAAGAGTTTATTCCTGACGTTTCGCCAGCATCAGAACAATACACAGATTAACATGGAGATCACTCCTCCCTACCCAGGGTCACACAGTATGTATATATATATATCTCCCCCACTCTCTTCCATGCCAGCATTCTCTGAAGATGCCAGCCACAGATGCTGGCGAAACGTCAAGAATAAACTCTTCTAGAACATGGCCTTATAGCCCTGAAAACCCACAAAAACTATGGATGCCGGCCATGAAAGCTTTCGACTTCACAAGTGTTCTAGGACTGCACCCTTCCTAAGAAGTCTTCACATATTTCAACCTGCACAGCAGTGTTATGCAACTCTGAAGCACACCTTTAGATGTTTTAAGGAAATGCTGCAAGCAACACAACAAACACAGTGGCAAGAGCATTTGTTGTTGTTGGCCCTGATTCATGGCGATGGCCCTGTGTCTGAGACACAGGCTCCAGAGCCCCTTGTCTTCCACTGCTCTGCTCAGGTCCAGGTCCGTGACCTCTTTGAGTCTATCCATCTGGTGCGTAGTCTTCCACTCTTTCTGCTGCCTTCTACCTTCCTTAGCATTATTGTCTTTTCTAAGGAGTCATGCCTTCTCATGGTGTGGCCAAAATATGACAGCCTTAGTTTCATCCTCCGGAGAGAGACTTTATCTGTTCAAGGACCCACTTGTTTGTCTTTTTGGCTGTCCATGGCATCCTCAGCACTCTTCTCCAGCACCACATCTGAAATGAATTCATTTGCTTCTTATCCACTTTCTTCACTGTCCAGCTCTCACATCCATACATGGTGATGGAGAATATAATGGACTGGATGATTCTAACCTTAGTGCTCAGTTGTATATCTTCACACTTTAGGATCTTGTCTAGTTCTGTCATGGCTGCCCTTCCCATTCCTAGTTTTCTTATTTCCTGACTGCAGACTCCATTCTTATCAATGCGTGATCCAAGACATGGGAACATTTTATTTCCTCATTATTTCCTCATTATCTAAGTTGAACTTCTGTAGATCCTCCATGATCATTATTTTTGTAAGCCTGCCTTTGCACTTTGTTCTTTTACCTTCCTTGGTAATTTCTCCAAGTCTGTGATGTTTTCCGCTAGTAGTATGCTGTTATCTGCAAATTATAGATTGTTGATGTTCCTTCTTCCTATCTTCACTCCTTCTCTGAGTCTAACCCTGCTCTTCGTATGATGTTTTCTGTATACAGGTTGAACAGATAGGGTGGTAGAACGCATCCTTGCCTGACCCCTTTGCCAACTGGGAACCATTCTGTTTCTCCATATTCTGTTCTAACAGTAGCCTCTTGTCCTAAACACAGATTTCTCATCAGGACTATAAAATGTATTGGCACTCCCATTTCTTTAAGAGTATTCCATAGATTTTTGTATTCTATGCAGTCAACTGCTTTCCTATAGCCCTGTGGTTCCCAACCTGTGCTCTGAATTGCTCTTACTCTGCAGTTGTGGCCCTAACCTTATGCCTCTGATCCAGTGCTTCCTGCATCGTTGGTGGGGGGAGGGGGGGGAGAAACACAAGCATCAGGGTCAGTTTACCCACGATCCTCCCCTTACCCTACAGAATCAGAAACACAACTAAGGCAGCACGACAACGGGGATAGTACAGGATGAAGATACACACACACAAATGTACCACACACACACACACATGCATATATAGATACACACACACACATATAAATACACACAAATGTACTACACGTGCACACATATACATACAAATATATTACACAGACATATATATTAAACACACACATACACATATAAATATATGTATGTTTATGTCACAAGAGCCAAACCATTTGTTTGTTTGTTTTAATTATTAGAACTTGAGTATGATGTTTTAGTTAGTTTCAAGGTTAAAATATTTTAAGCCACAGCAATAAGGGTATTTTGGAACACGGTGATCTTTGTATCCAAGTGGTCTACAATAGATAGTGCACAGTGGTTCCTCATCTATCCTAGGAAACTGAACATCCCTGAGACTTTTGTTGAAATTCACATGGGATTAGCAAACCATAGGAAAGGGAGAGGGGGGATAAAGAGATTAAATTCTAAAGTGGGGGGGAGGAAAAACAAGATGTGTTATTAGTGGGTGGATTAGAAGTGGTGTCAAAAATGCATCCATCTCTTCATTCTAAAGAACAACACGGGTGGAGGCAGGAGTAAAATACTGTAATGAATGGTATTTTTCATCTTCATGATTCCAGGCTTTTAGTGCAGACATTTAACTTAAATGACAATTTAACAAAAATAATAATTATGTTTTTCCCATTCTAGCCCTAATAGAATTGAAGTAGGATTGGGTTTGTTTGTTTTTTTAGCTTATTGGTAATTAATTAAATGTTTCTCTACTAACCTTTCTCTACTAACATTCCTATCTCTGCAACATTCCACACACACCCCACAGGGCCACAGACAAGCACCCTTCATTTACTTTAGGAAGTACATATAGTCATCACTACCTTCTAATCCCCCTCTACTGCCCACCAACTTGCTTTTCTAACCTCTTTTTCTCCACAGCCGAGGAGTCAAGGTTCAGATTGTGTGATAGTTTTGTATCAGGCCAAGAGAAGTTACACTTAGGGCCAAGTTAGTCTTTTCATGAGAAGATTTCATAAGAAGTCTTCATAATAATACTTTTAATATTAACTATGTAATTGATGGGTTTTTTTTGTAATGCTGAAGTTATAAAGAAAGTACACAATATATCAACCAGAATCCTAGTATGCAAAGGGCATGGGCACCTTTACAAACTTATCCTATATGTATATGTTTATTCAGATCTAAATCCTGCCACATGCAATTAAACTTGTTCTTCAGTAAGTATTAATTGGATTTCATTCTTATAAGCAGTAAAAAAAAAGTTGCAGTTAGGCAAGTAGACCTTCACATGCAAAGATAAAATGAGCAGCATCTGCAGAAACTGCCTTTTCTAACCAATTTTGATAGGCTTCTTCATAACTTCAGCTGCCATCTTCCTCCACCCACACCCACCCTGACCTTGCTGCTTTAATGGAAGTATGATGTTAGATATTTCCTAGTATGAGAATACAGTGATGCAGCTTAAATGCAAAAGTCAAAGACATATGATCACCACCCCCCTGGACAGATTAAGGTTTGAATTATGTAATCATGTACGCTGTGAAGAATCTCCACTAAGTAATTAAGTTCAGTGGGTGACTTTGGGCCAGTCTCTACAAGTACCATTTTTAGATAAGGATCTAGTAGTTTTACCTGCGTGTGAACAGTTTTTCAATCAGATATATGTTTGGCTACTGGTTACGTTGAATTTTGTTTCCATATAGCAAAACAATATTTATATTATGACCTTACAAGCCCATTAAAGCCAATGTAGTAATGTAATTAAATTGCATTCAATGCATTAAATGTTGTTAAACCTACTGAGCTATATGTGGCTAGGTGTTTACTATCTTGCTACAATGAACAGCTACAAGATAAGACTCCTGTGTATTTTTGGAGAGTGAATGCCTATGGGGATTTGAATCCCGCAACATTTGGAAGGCTAAGGATTCCCCAGCCCAGTTACATTAAGATATAGTAATTTCCCAAAGAAAACTAGTATTTGTTACAGACAGAGTAGGATTTAAATACGAGTTTCCAATATTCAAGGCAACCACACCAACTGCTGTTGAGCTATCAGTTGTTTTGGTTTGTATTTGTCTGCCAATGACAATGTAAGCATTGGCAGATGACAATGGTCATCTTTATTCCATGAAAGCTTTGCATATGAAGCTGTAGGTAAAAGCACATAATTAGTTAGAATCATAGAATCATAAAGTTGGAAGAGACCACTAGGGCCATCCTGTCCAACCCCCTGCCATGCAGGAAATCCAAATCAAAGCATCCCTGACAGATGGCCATCCAGCCTCTGTTTAAAGACCTCCAAGGAAGGAGACTCTATCACCCTCCGAGGGAGTGCATTCCACAACAGCCCTTACTGTCAGGAAGTTCCTCCTAATGTTCAGGTGGAATCTCTTTTCCTGTAGCTTGCATCCATTGTTCCGGGTCCTGTTCTCTGGAGCAGCAGAAAACAAGCTTGCTCCCTCCTCAATATGACATCCTTTCAAATATTTAAACAGGGCTATCATATCACCTCTTAACCTTCTTTTCTCCAGGCTAAACATCCCCAGCTCCCTAAGTCGTTCCTCATAGGGCATGGTTTCCAGACCCTTCACCATTTTGGTCGCCCTCCTTTGGACACGCTCCAGTTTCTCAATGTCCTTTCTGAATTGTGGTGCCCAGAACTGGACACAATATTCTAGGTGGGGCCTGACCAGAGCAGAATACAGTGGCACTATTAGTTCAAACATTGTTGGCAGTTTTAGTGACAATATTACACTGATTTTGACAGTAACAATCCTTAAGTGCCCAGCTCTACCATGTTAGCTACAGGTTTGCAGTACATAAAATACAACTCTCAAGCAGTGCATAGTCTCTGAATGTAAAGGAAAACTAAGTATGTATCAACTATCCCCTAATCTGAAATGTTGCTTCCTCTTGAACCTGCATGATATTATAATTAGTATCCATAGTGCTTTAACATTAGTTGACAACAGGGCCCAGCACCAATAAATTTTAAAAAACATTCCACATAACATTAGGAGGAACTTCCAAATAATTAGACCTGTCCCATAGTCGCCTTAGTTGATTATCTCCGTCTGGGCATGGACAGGGGGAGCGTGTCCCTGTTAGTGCTCTTGGACATCTCAGCGGCCTTCGATACCATCGACCATGGTATCCTTCTGGGATGCCTGAGGGAGTTGGGAATCGGGGGCACTGCTTTGCGGTGGTTCCGTTCCTACCTCTCAGGCAGATCCCAGATGGTGGAGCTGAGGGACTGTCGCTCCGACAGGAGGGCCCTGACATCTGGTGTCCCTCAGGGAGCGATTTTGTCCCCTATGCTATTTAACATTTACATGAAGCCGCTGGGAGAGATCATCCGGAGACATGGGGCGCAGTGTTATCAGTACGCTGATGACACCCAGATAGTCTTCTCTATGTCTCCGACTGATGCAGTAACTAAGGATGGCATCTCTCCTCTAGATGCCTGCTTGGCATCAGTAATGGGCTGGATGAGGGAGAACAAACTCAGTGTGAATCCAGGGAAAATGGAAGTACTGGTGATAGGTTCCCCGGTTTTGGGTAGTGAGATCTGTCACCCGGTCCTGAATGGGGTCACGCTCCCCCTGAAGGACTCGGTGCGCAGCTTGGGAGTGCTCCTTGATTTGTCACTCCAGCTGACTTCTCAGGTGGATACGACGGTCAGGAGTGCTTGTTATCAGCTTCGGCTGATACGCCAGCTGCGTCCCTACCTGGACCGTAAGGACCTTGAATCTGTTGTACATGCTTTGGTAACCTCTCGATTGGATTTCTGCAATGCGCTCTACATGGGGCAACCCTTGTACCAAACCCGGAAGCTGCAATTGGTGCAGAACATGGCAGCTAGACTGGTCGCTGGCAGTTCCAGGTCGGACCATATAACACCTAT
>NC_056523.1:123060985-123169702 GCF_019175285.1 Sceloporus undulatus | reverse complement strand
CTGTCACCCGGTCCTGAATGGGGTCACGCTCCCCCTGAAGGACTCGGTGCGCAGCTTGGGAGTGCTCCTTGATTCGTCGCTTCAGCTGACTTCTCAGGTGGATATGACGGTCAGGAGTGCTTGTTATCAGCTTCGGCTGATACGCCAGCTGCGTCCCTACCTGGACCATAAGGACCTTGAATCTGTTGTACATGCTTTGGTAACCTCTCGATTGGATTTCTGCAATGCGCTCTACATGGGGCAACCCTTGTACCAAACCCGGAAGCTGCAATTGGTGCAGAACATGGCAGCTAGACTGGTCGCTGGCAGTTCCAGGTCGGACCATATAACACCTATTTTAAAAGACCTTCACTGGCTGCCTGTTCGCTTCCGAGCTCAATACAAGGTGTTGGTTTTGACCTATAAAGCCCTAAATGGCTTGGGCCCAGGGTACTTGGAGGACCGCCTCTCCCCATATAATCTGCCCCGCACACTCAGAACATCCGGGACAAATTTGTTGGAGGTCCCTAGGTCAAACCTTGCACAGACCTGACAGAGGGCTTTTGCCATCGCTGCCCCTTCACTTTGGAACAAGCTCCCCGTAGAACTTCGCTCCGCCGCCTCACTAGTTAGCTTCAAGAAAAATCTGAAGACGTATTTATTTCAGTTGGCCTTCCCACCTTAGTTAAATTGTTTATTTTCCTGCCCCTTATTTCTCCCTTTTGACCCCGGTCCGTTGTAAATTAATTTTTCCTTCTCTTTGCCCTTGACATGTGTATTTTATTGATTTCCTGTTCCTGTTTCTGTAGTAATGTTTTTAACTTTTATATTGAATTTTTATCTTGTATTGTAATGTTTTGAATTTTGTAAGCCGCCTTGATCATACCTATGGAAGGGCGGGGTAGAAATAAAATTTATTATTATTATTATAGTGGAATACACTGCTTCAGAGTGTAGTGGAGTCTCCTTCTATGGAGGATTTTAAACAGAGGCTGGATGGCCATCTGTCGGAGGTGCTTTCATTTGTGTTTTCCTGTGCAGCAGAAGGTTGGATTGAATGGTCCTTGTGGTTTCTTCCAACTGTATGGTTCTAAAAGCTACATGTAGATAAGGGGAGAAAGGAAGAAATGAATGGGAACAACTAGTTGTGAGACCAAAGGAACTTCAAAATGCAATACTAACTCCAACATCAGCTGTATTGGCAATCCCAATGCTTAATAGTCTATGCTGTAGAACTGAACTGAGAATAGTCAGTTCTCAGTAGAACTGAGAACAGGCCATCAGTCATGAGCATTGTATAAAAGTGGTTCAGTCTTAGAGCTGCTTTTACTTGAAACTAGATCCTAAAAATTGTGAAAAGATTATTATATTGTACACTTAAATCTAGCACACATTCTTTTTTCAATCTGCCTAGCAAGTATTCCAGTTCTTACTTGGAATTGTGCTCCACTGAAATCACTAGGTTTTGCTTGGAAGTAAACAGATCAGGCTTGTGATCTTTGCCTGCCAGCTGAAGTAAACTTGGCTGATCCGTTTTGGGACCTGGAGGTTCAGTCTGATATAACATCCAGTACAGAGTACAGGCTTTGCCAAATGCACTGAACATTTTGTTCCCCTTTGTTAGTCCAGAGCCCACAGTGTATCACTCTATGGCTTTAAGTATTTAATTAAATTTCTTGTGGGCTGGGAATTCCTTAAAAACCTGATTTTTATTTCATTTAGATTAAACCAAGTCACTGGGTGTCAGATTTAAGAGAAGTCCCTGTTTGACTCCTATGGTTAGGCTAATTTTGCCTGAGAATTAATTCTGGTCTAAGTGGGAGGGTTGTGTGGAGAGACCCAGACTACGTGAAATTGAAGGGCCTAGCCCTGTTAGTCTGGAAAATCATTACGCAAAGGGATCTTGTAGTGCCTTTGAGACTATCTGGAAGAAAGTTTGTTAGCCTGAGGAAGTAAGTTGAAGTCTACAAAAGCTCATGCTGCCAACTTCTTTCAGTTAATCTCAAAACTGCTACAACTTCCCTTGGTATATATGAACCTTAGTATGTCCATTTACCTATTGGGCAGAATCCTGCCCATCATTTGGGCTGCACCTGCACTCAGAAATAATTGACCCCCCCCCCCTTTAACTGTCATGGCCCAGTGCTGTGGAATTCTGGGATGTATAGTTCTGTGAGACATTGTATCCTTCTCTGCCAGAGTGAGAGCTCTGTGGTGCCACAACAAACTGCAGTTTCCCAGCATCCCATTCCATGGAGCCATGGCAGTTAAAGTGGGGTCGGACTGGACGATTGTGTCGTGTGGATGAGGCAGCCTTGGACACGTTTCTTTAAATTACATTGTGGTGTATTTCCCCCACCCCTTGGTCCCCTGTCCTTCAATGTGTTGTTGTATATTATTACTACTACTACTACTACTACTCTTCTTCTTCCTTGGACCCTTTTCCTTAGACGTGTTGTGGTGTGTTATTATTCCCCCCTTGGTCCCTTTGCCTTAACTTCTCTTGTGGGCCATTGTGGTGGGGAAGTATCTGCCCTGCCCTGCCCTGCCCTGAGGGGGGGGCGAGGGCGAGGGCGGAAACTTGCTTCCAACTCGGAGAACAAAGTCGGGGCCCGCCTGGCTGGTGGCAAGTTCAGAAGCACATACTTCGCAGTGGCCAGCAGCAAGAGGGAGGCAGGCAGGCAGCAGCCTCCTCCTCCTCCTCCTCGGGGCACTCTGGGCTCCGCTAGCCAGGCCTGCGGGGGGGAGCCCGGCCACGGAGGAGGAGGAGGAGGCCCGGCTGGCTGGCTGGCCGGCCCTGCCTTGGCTCAGGAGGCATCGTTGGGGCCGCTGCTAAGCAAAGCAGGCCTGCCTGCCTCCTTCCTTGCCGCATCCGCTCTCTCGGCGCTCTGCTGAGCCTGCCTAGGCTGACAATGAATGGCTGCTGCTGCTGCTGCTGCTGCTAGTGCTGCTTGGAGGGCTGGGGGAGCAGAGCCCCTCCATTGAGACCGATCCTCCCTCCTTCCCTCCCTCTGCACAGGTGAGACCCCCCACACGCCCCCTCCCACAGAGAGAGAGAGAGACCCCCCAAATAATAATCCCAATTGCAGACCCCCTCTCCCTCAAATGCAGGGGCACCCCTCCCCCATTATTCCTGGGGTTTAAACTTTACTCTCCCCCCAAAATACAAGCAGCCCCCCAAAACCTCCAACTGGTGGGGGGGAGGAGGAGGGAGGGAGGGAGGGAGGGAGGAGAGCTTCCCCCCCAAATAGCAGCTGCGCCCATTTTCTAAGCACCCCCATATTTTACCCCCCCTCAGTTTGCAGCCTCAGACTTAACCCTCTGGAAAATGGGGGGGGCTGTTGGGGGGCAACAAGGGGAGAGGTGGGAGCTGCTCCTCTCTGCCCCCCAGGCTAGGCCTCCTTGCAAACAACGTCCTGCAAAGGACATGAGGGGGATAAAATAGTGCAAACCAGGCCCCCCACAAACACAAACACACACACATTGTTCCCTTGGAGGGGCTGCTGGGGGAGGCCCCTCCCCTCCCTCTCTGTGGCCTGGAGAGAGCGGGCTTCCACCCTTCCTCTCAGGCCTGTCCGAAATTCCTCCTCCTCCTCCAAGGCTTTGTCCTCTGGCCGCCTCGCCTCCCCCGCACCCTGCCGCCCTGGAGCCACCCTCAGCCAGGGAAAGTTGGAGCCCCCCTGGGCCCTTGCGGGGAGAAGAGGCCCTTGGCTGCCCTGGAGGCCTGGGATGAGGGGGGAGGAAGGAAAAGTGGGGAGCAGGAAAAGGGCTCCTTCCTTCCACGTCTAGACTCTCTTGGCAGCCATCCTGGTTTACCATCTCTAGGACCTTTCTTGTTGTGTGCCTTTAAGTCGTTTCCAACCTATGGCGACCCTCTCCTGGGGTCGCACTCTCTGAGGCCGAGAGAGTGTGACTTTCCCCAGGTCACCCAGTGGGTTGCCATGGCCAAGCTGGGGCTGGGACCCTGCTCTCCCAGAGCCCAAGGCCAACACTCAAAGTACTAGGCCAGAGGCCTTTAGGGTGCCTTAACATTTGCACCTGGAGAGGGTGATAGGGCTTGAGGTGCAGTAGTTCACAAAGTTTTCCTAGTGGGTTGTTTGTTTGTTTGTTTTGTGGGATTGGTGCTGCCTGGGAATGCCCCACTGCTTGCACCCTTCACTTAGAAATGAGTCCCTCCTCACCCCCAAGACAATGGGGCTTGCGCCTACAAAAGTGTCCCCAGTTACCACCTGGCTGTAAGGCTTCCTGCTTTTTAGAGGAATTAATAGTTCGCCATCTCCTGTTTTGGAATTGTTGGGATTATGACTGTGATGCTGAAGGCTTACTCTTTCCTTATGCACAAGGTGTGAGTAGTGTTGGGGGGGATAATCTGGATCTAATTGGAGGATTGTTTTGTCTCCTTAAGGACACTTCTGTGGAGGTGGTGAAGCAAGTTCATGATGAACAAATATTGTAAGCCACGGTTTGCTGTTCAGTTTGTCACCATATGTTGTTTGTTTTCTTAAGTCTTGGCGTTGTTGTTTTTTTCTTACTGAATTCCTATTTGCCCTTTCCAACTGCCAAGTTTATTCTGTCATAGGATTCAGTTATTGCCTTGTAATATCTGATTTCATGACAGAGAAGAATTGTAGTGTTATTTTTCACTGGCAAGTACACTCTTCACAAGTAGCGTGTGGTGTTTTTGCACCAAAGTGGCTCTGAAGATGTAGAGTATCGGCATCTGTCACTGTAGATGCTGTTCATTCAGCTTCTCAGAGGGTTTCCAGACATGGGCTTATGCAATATTGTATAGTGTATAAGTTCAGCTGTATAGGTTAAGGCTACACTGAGAAGTTCTTCTCAGAACTGAGATCCAGTTAATGTGAAGGAGACAGATAATGGAATTCTGCCCCAAAGACTATGAACCAAAACACAATGCAGAAGTAATCCATCTTGAGACCACTTTAACTGGCCTGGCGCAGTGCTAGAGAATCCTAGGAATTGTAGTTTATTGTGGCACCAGAGCTTTCTGACAGAGAAGGCTAAATGTCTCACAGAACTACAGTTCCCAGGATTCCCTTGCACTGAGCCAGGGCAGTTAAAGCAGTCTCAAATTGGATTGTTTCTGCAGTGTGTTTCAGAGCTATGTTATCAGAACTGGTAGCTGTGCACTGCAGCTAGAATGTTTTGTAGAAAGCAAGAATATTTTGTGAGGTCTCAGCACAAATCAAGTTCAGTCAGCAGTGAGTTCTGCATAAATGTATAGTGGAATGTCTACCTGCATGTTGACTGAGATGGACTTCCCACTAAGTTGAATAAAGCTTGGCATTGTCTCTGATTGTAGCTTTATTTCCTCCTAGAGTGTGTGTCAAGGTCATTCGTAGTTATATTTTGTATAAAAGCATGGGTATCTGAATCCTGTGTGTATTGACCTGGAAGTGATCCCCACTGAATACATTTGGATTTACTTCTGGCCAAACAGGTAGAGAATTTCACTATGTTTTTCCACCGAGACTTATGGTATCAATCTTAGCAGGCCAGAATGCTATCAATGGAATCACTATGCTAGAAAAAGGAAATGTTTCATGGTGTCTGGGAATCAAGCCATTTCACCTTCTTCATCTCACATTCATCCAAAACAGAAAGTGTTGTGTTGCAGTCAGGACAAAGATTTGGTTCAACAAGCCCATGCCAACTGGTTCAATTCAATTCTTACATATTTGACGTGCCACATCAATCTTCCCCAACCCAATGCCATGACCATGCTTTCTGTGGATGATGGAAGCTATAGTAAAATACTTCCAGAGTGTGTCAGTTTGGAAAATAATGTGCTGTATAGTTAAATATAGTAGACTTTCACATGATGGGGAATGTGATGGGAAAAGAGACACAGCAGAATATCATGTTGATCCTTATTCTGTCTCAGGAAGGGAAAATATTATGGAAAAACTAGGATTATTTTGCAGAATGCTTCATTCATTCTCTTGTTTATTTCCGCACCACCTAGCTTCATGTCCTTAGATTCCTTCTTGTGTCATGGAACCTCTTTAGAACTAAATCTCTGGTAGACTGATGGACACTGTATTGCCTGAGTCTTTGTAAACCTAACCACCATAGAAACAGTTTTGAGAATTTAAGAGCAAAGGGGACTGCTCAACCATAGAGGAAGTATTTTGCAGTACTGTACACAGATATTTTGTACTCTTCTCTCTGCTCTTTCCTTCAACAGACTGTTCATCTTTGCAGTCTGTTGTATTCTGGATCACAGTATATCTTTTTATAGTATTCTATGCCCTCCTTCCTGTTCTCCAGCCCTTGAAAAAGGGTACAGAACAGACAACAAATCCAAAATGTGTAAAAATCTTTCCAGGTACTGGTTTCATGATTGTGGCAATTGTGTGTGTCACTGCACCACTTATAAAAATGTGTATATTTTAAATCTTGTTATATAAACAAATCCTAGGGAATTATACATTGTGTTCAGGTTCACTGAAGACGTTACAAATAATAATAAAAAAAGTTTTTGAATTGGCATCCATGGTTTCTGAAACCTGCAGTATTCCACATTACTGAGCATCCCTTGAGGATATCTATGGTGTCTTGTTTTAAGCTCTAGGCTATTTTCCTTGTCATTCACTGCAGGCCCAAATGCTAGTATAGATAACTTAAATGTGTGAATATGCTTTTGCAGTGACACATCTTACCAAAATAAACTACAGATGCATTTGCACCTTGAATTTTGTAATCATTTCTGATTACTACTTCTTGTAAGTGTAAAACTGAAAAGAAAAAGATGAGAAGGAGAGAGAATGCCTTTCATCTTGGGAAAATGTATGTATGTATGTATTTATTTATTTATTTAAAGTAAAATTTGTGAAAGCCACTGAAATAGATCAACAACACCTTCATGAGTATGGTTGTTGTGGCATGCCTTCAAATAGTTTCCAATTTATGGTGGCCCTAGGCGTAGGGCAAACCTGTCACAAGATTCATGAATAGAGTGGCTTGAAATGGTCAGTAGACCAATTCAATAAATTGATCTATCTATGAACAGAGTGGGAAAACTTGATTGTTTCACATATACCTAGTTGGTCCGCTACTACCAGCATGGTGTCATGGTTTGAGTAATGACTGCATGTTAGAAGTCCAGGATTCAAATCTCCATTCGGCCATGGAAAGCCACTGGATGATCTTGGTCAAGTCACACTTTCTCATCGTCAGAGGAAGGTAAACACCAACCCTCTTTGAACAAATATTTCAGAGAAACCCTCATGATAGATTTGCCTTAAGGTCATCATAAATCAGAAATGACTTGAAGGCACACAGCAAGAAGGTTTACTAATACATTTCCTAGCAAACAGGGTGAGATCCTCCTTAATTGAGTTGTCCCTCCCATTTGCTCCTAGAGGCATGGGCGTACATCAGGTAAGACCAAAGTTCCTATGTACAGCAAAATTATAAATACTTTTCCACAATCTATATATGATAGTCTTTGATGGAAACATAGTGACCAGCAGTATATAAATAAGAACCAGAACAAAATCTGAGCGATAGAAATATCAACATGTTTTTGTTAAACTGATCAGGGTAGGGTGTCACTCCACTGAAAGTGATCCTTAAAATTGCTCTGAAATTGCCAGACTGAAGAGAACGCCAGAAAATAGAAGAATAAAGTTTTGTATTTGCATGATTTTGCTTCTTGTGACAAATTTGGTCTCTGTTGGTCTGGCCCAGATTCTTAGAAGATTTCTGGTGTGACATACAGTTAATATGAGAATGTAAATAGTAGTATTTTTTAATGTGAGGAAATAGTGTGAGATAAAGTAGGAGGCATGGAAGTGGACTTGACAGGAGAGACAAAGAAATGTTGCAATCTGCTACTTAAAGAATACTGTATTTACATTAGGAGATGTTTGTAATTCCCATTATTCATTAAGCAATAAAATATAGATATAGTTTGTTGTTGTGTGCCCTCAAGTCATTTCCAACTGATGGCGACCCAAAGGCAAACATATCATGGGGTTTTCTTGGCAAGATTTGTTCAGAGGGGGTTTGGCCCTGCCTTCCCCTGAAACTGAGAGCATGTTACTTGTCCATAACCTGGTATTTAATGGCTCACTTCATCACCTTAGGTGATTAGGAATTTCAGATAGGCAAGAATGTGGAATTCTATGCAAGGTGAATTAAAAGGCTGAAAGAGGCAGGATGGATCACTTCCTCCTCTTCCATGGCCAATAAAAAAACAAAGCAGGATGGTGAAGGAAGGATGGATCTGTTAGAAAACTTAAAAAAAAAATAGCCTAGCCTACTGAGAAGCTAACAGCCTGTGTTTGCATATTAGAAAATAGACAGTCATTCTGTGTTGGCCACAAAGGAGTGCTCCTCTTCTCTGTAGCAAGAAAACTTCAGGATGCCCCTTTTCAGTGGGCCAATTCACACTACACAATTAAAGCACTATGATTCCACTTTAACTGCCATGGCTACATCCTGTGAGATCCTGGGGTTTGTAGTTTGGTCGGAGGCACCAGAGGAGCTCTCTGGCTGAAGATTCAAATCCACTGCCTATGTCAGGATTCTTCAGGATGGTGCGTTGGCAGTTAGAGTAGAACAGGGGGGCCCAACTTGGAAGGGGGTAGGGGCCAAAATTAAGATCAGCTAAGGTTGTTCAAGCTGCCAATAGTTTTAGGTGAAATGACCAAATAAAAGCTGGAAGCAAAATGCAAATCCATACTTCTTAGCCATGCTCAATATAGAAGGCATTGTGGAATCCCTCCTCCTGGACAGGAAGGCTAAGATAGAGGACATGTCTGGGAAAAGGAGGGAAAGTCTAGTCACTCTACCAGGGGGCAAGGCATCCCCCCTCCCTCCCTCATTTCTTTCTTTCCCTGCTTCCTTCTTTCCTCCCTCCCTCTCTGGCTCCCTCCCACCCACTGTCCCTCCCTCCCTCCCTCCTTGCCTTCCTTTATTATTTCTTTGTTTCCTCCCTCCCTCCTTTGCTTCATTCTTTCCTCTCTCTCACCTCCCTCCTTCTTTCATTTCCTTGCTTCTTTCTTTCCTCCTTCCTCTCTTTCCCTGCTTCCTTTGTCCCTCCCTCCCTCCCTCACTCACTCCCTTCTTTTTTCTTTCTTTTCTTCTTCCTATCCTTCCTCCCTTATTTCTTTCCTTCTCCACTTCTTCGCTTCCTTGGTTCTTTCTTTCTTTCCTTCCTTCCAGAGGACGAGGAGGAGGAGGATGGGGAAAAGAGACGCCCACCCACTGTGTTGTCCTCCTCCTCCTCCTCCTCTGCCGAGTCATTCACCTTCGAGTGGTCTGGGGGTTTTGCCAGATGGTCAGCCTTGCTGCTTGAAGGTGAATGACTCGGCAGAGGAGGAGGAAGACAACACGGTGGGCGAGCGTCCTTGCCTCTTCCCCCATCCTCTTTTGTCTCTTTCCCGCATTACTGGGCAGGAGGATGGGAGAAAAAGAGGATGCCTGACCTCCGCATTGTCCTCCTCCTCTGCCGAGTCGTTCTCTTTTGAGCGGCCTTGGGGTTTTGCCAGGCGGGCAGTCTTGTCGTTCAACGGCAAAACCCCTAGGCTGCGCAAAAGCAAATGACTCAGCAGAGGAGGAGGAGGACAACGCAGTAGTTGGGTGTCCTCCTCTCTTTCTCCCATCCTCCCCGTCACTCACCAGAAGAAGGGCCCAAGGCTCTCTTGTGATCTCTAACTCTCTTGCTGTCAGCTCTCTCACTCTCTCCCCTCCCAGCTGCCTCCGCAAAGAGCTCCTCCCTCTTGGCCTGCCTGGCCAATGGGGTGAGAGGAGCTGTAAGCCTGCTCCCAGCAAAAGCTTCCCTGGGAAGCAGAGGCAAACTCTGGGTGAAGAGTCCATTGCTCCCGTCCTCCAAAGCCCCTGTGTGATCGGGTGAGGACTCTGGGACCCATGACATCCCCCTCCTCCTGACAATGGGGCCCGGGCCTCCAGAAATCCTTTGGCGGGCTTCATCCGGCTCCCGGGTCACACCCAGGTGCAGCTCTGGAGTAGAATCATAATGCTATAATTGTGCAGTATGAAAGGGACCAAGTGTCAGTAAATACTAATGTTAAGCCATAAGACAAGACTGTCTCTGCTTTGTGAGTAAGTCTGGGAGAAACCTATATATTCCTTTGCCCCACCCTGATGCTCTTTTTATTGTTGTTGTTACATTTTAAATTTATTGTAAGCCAGCTAGGTTAGTAAATGGGATATAAATGCTTCAAATCATAAATAATAGTTACCAGGCCTACTGGTTGCTTTTTTTCCCTGATTCTGGGCCTGTCAAACTAGTTTGGTTCCTATTTTCATTTGAATGCAAAAGTATATTGCAGCTGCAAAGACCTGTTAATTTTATTCCTGTTGAATTTGCAAGGAAGAAATTGAAGTAGATAATATTTGTCTGTCACACAGTGGGACATTTGTGTTCATAAAGATTATGTAGTCTGTGTAAATAGGAGGTCTCATTTTGTTGCTGACATCAACTTGGGTTTTACAAACAGAAAGAAACCTGGAACAGGAGGCCAGCAGATATTAATGACTCAAGTTATATTGCCAGCTATGTAGGGAGACAGTGTTATGAGGGTGAAGGGTAGAGCTTTCATATTTCTAAACTTACTACTAATCCACTTTATCCTCTTGGACTACTTGCACCTGTACGTCTCACTGTGTTTTGTCAGTAACAAGGAAATGAAGGACTTTTTAAGTAGTAGCTTCTATGTCTTCAAGTGGGGACAGAGATTCTCTTCCCTCTAGGCTTTGCTAAGGTCACTGTCACCATAGTACCAGAACACAAAAAGTTTTCTGGTTTGCATTGACACGGCTGATTACATAAGGATAGAGACTATCTCAGACTTCAGTAAATTTGCAATCTCAGTTACAACAACATCCCAGCAACATATGAAAAAGACCTTAGCCTATTTATTTAAAATATATATTATTCATATATATTGATACCTTTTAATGGAGGATGATTTATACATATACTAATAAAACTAAATGCATAAATATTAAGAATGTGAATATCTTTGGTCATGCGAAGAGTCCTTGAGTTCTTCATGCTTGCTTATTTGCTCACAGGTAAGACCCACTTAGTTTAGTGGCCCTTATTCTCAAGTTAGCTTCTGAGTCTTCAAGTGGGGACCGTTAGGGTGCTTGATGGACCAGAAATATCTGGTCCAGTATTTTATCTCAAGCAGAGGCCATCAAGATGCCTCTGCAATGTTTGCAAGCAGGATATGATGGGGATGACCCATTCTCAAATGTTTGTGTACAACGTCTAGTAAATATAGAGATGCAACTGCATCTGATGGAGTGGAGTCCATTAAAGCTTACGCTAGATATTTCTTTTTCTCATTCAGTCTCAAAGATGCTACAGGATCCCTTTATATCTTTCTGTGCTGAGAAAGACCAACAAGGTTGTGTCTTTGAATACTGCTACACTAGAGACATGTAGTCTGTGAATATGGAGGCTCCTTTTGCAGTCATTCTGTTTAGAGGAAGAACTTTTTTGATGGTTACTTGCCATACTTGCTGTTCAAGCTGCCCAGGGACACATGCATGCAAGCAGGCTGCTCAGAGGTCTCGTAGGCTGAAAGCAGCTGTAAGGCTGAATTTCTAGTTATAATCCTTTGGGATGGGCCTAACCTTTGGATACCTTTCACAACACACAAGCAACCCCAAAGTATTAAGGAATTTGTTATCACCAGATGTTACCCTGCTTTACTGAGGAAAAACTGGGTTGATGGAGGTTGTGGTTATTTGATTACATGATCCTTTTGTGATCTGGCTGAGGAATTAATGCAGTTACTATGTAACAGTTGCATGGTCTTCACATATCTTGTCTCATCCCCCACCCTATATAAAGTAAATAAAATACACTGAACACCTAATGTTTTGATAGATGGCTTGCTGTTGTTGTTGTTGTTGTTCTTGTGTACCTTCAAGTCATTTCTGACTTATGGTGTTCCTGAGTTGAACCTATAATGGGCTTTTCTTGGCAATAATTGTTCAGAGGAGGATTTGTCATTGCCTTCCTAGGAGGCTGAGTGTGCAACTGGCCTAAGATCATCCGATGGGTTTCAGTGTCTGAGCAGGGATTTGAATCCTGGGCTCCCAAAGTCCTAGTCCAAACTACTGCACCACACTGGCTCTCATAAAGGATTAATTTGATAGTTACACACATTTGTTTTATGTGTCTATTGGTTCTTTCTTACTGCATTTTAAAATCATATAAAGAACCTATACGGACTTTCTGCTTTGCTCATCTAGCTTCTTGATGCAGTGAGTGCTGAAAACTGAGCCACTTACTTTTTGCTTATCAGGTCATTCCCAAAGAGAAGGGGGAGACATCTCTTATCTGCTTGGAAGGCAAGAACTTGCTGTTTCGTGGTTCAGTTAAACATGATGAAAATAAATTTAGTTTTATGGGCGCCAGAAGGTGGAACTGAATTGCAATCTTGATCAGGGTGTGATCTACAAATGGGATATTTAAAACATGTTTAACCCATTGTAAGGAGGGGCAAGAGGAAGACATTTCTATTTGATTCTGAATAATTCCTAAGCTCAAGGCTTGGTAACTGAACCTTAATGTGCTTGCTAAAATTGGGTTACTTCCAGAGCACAGCCATATTTCCACAACAGTTTGATAACAGTTAACGATAAATGCTTTGCCACAGCACCCTGAAGCAAAACTGATATGAAATGCCCCTCTAGTCTTCTCATTCTGATCTGCTGATGAATTTTGCCACTGTATACAGGAAGTATCACTAAGATTTATCCTACATTTTAGTTATAAGCTGAAGATTGCCATGGTTGGCCTCCTAAACAAGAGTGTGCTTATCAAGATGAGAGAACTAATGTGCTGTAGTGGCTAGAGGCTTGGGATGAGGCTGGATGTGGGTTCAAATCCCTACTCTGTCACAAAGCTCACTTGATGACCTTGAGCCAATCATTGTTTTTGAGGCTGGTTGTGAAGATACAAGAGCTGAATGAATATGTCTGTTCATGCATCCCATTCTTAGCTTCTGGAGGGAAGGCAAAAGTGAAAATATAAAACGAAGGACAGGATAGTCCTTCAGTATGAATTTCAAAAAAGATTAGTTTCTGAGGTGACAGTTTATCTCTTTCACCTGCCCCAGTTATAGAGGTCTTTGATGGGAAAGATACAAGAGAAAATTCACCTGTTTGTGTGGTCTTTCTAAGCAGTTCTTTTCTTCTTGAACTATCAGCTGGTTTAATTGTGCTTCTCCCTTTAGTAGTTAATATATATTTCTGCCAAACCAAACATAGATACGTATTCATGAAGGCTAATATCCTCCTTAGGATGGCATTGCTACATAGTCTCTTGATATCTGAGCAGAGCACTATCACACATGAAAGACTCTTGATCATACTGAAATAAAAACAAACCCAGGCAGTGACCCATAGGGATTTTTCCTGGCAGCCCCTGGTCTTTTGTTCCCAGTTTCATTCCTGCTTGAGTGCATAAATCCTCCCTGGACCACTGGCTCTGTTACACCTTCCTTTCTGAAGAATGCGATGGTATCAGATGTCTTAGCCAGGTGGCTCCTATGAAGGGACAAAAGAGCAGAAACTTTTTGAATGACATTATAACAAAGGGAAGGACAGAGAATGAGAGAGAGAGAGAGAGAGAGAGATGGACTTTTTTATACTGAAGCAGTCTCTGTTCTAGGATGACTTGTGAGTTGGGCCTGCTTGACAGCTGTTGGTTAAGCCCTAGCAGATAACAAGCTAATGATCTCTGACCTCTCACTTTCACTCCACCCCATCTACGTCTTCCCAGTATTATATAGGAGGTACAGTTTTTCACAGCATCTGCCAACAGAGCAAGCATTAACTTACTAAAGGAGGAATGGACCCAGTACTCAATCTGTGAGCACTTGATGCTCTATGGCTGTTGAGGATACTAGGTTGTGGATCTAATTAGTGATGTAACAGGAAATGTTATGTCTACAGAAACTGTGGCAAACCTGGAAAGAAAAAGCAAACTCTGGACCTCTGCTATAATCCCTGGTCAAAAGTTGGGGACAGTCTGATGTGGGAGTTCAGTCTGGTTGGTTAGAGCTTTGACCAGTTTTTCTCAATGATGCAAATTAATAGGAGTTTGGGGAATGAATGGTTTTCTTTGGGGAAACAACCATAGTAAGGGACAGCTTTTCTGTAAGGAAAAAAAAGTAGTGTGGATCACAGAACTCCCATATTGCATCTAGTTACAAGTGCCTGAAATCTTTAAAATGGGACTTTTAAAGGGTAAAATACAAGTCTTTAAAATAAGGTAACCTTTACTGATTCACTTTGCTCTTCCTGCATCCCAGAAAGGAAGATGGGATGGCTTGTACACAAGAGCACCAGGTTTAACACTTGGAATAACAAATGCACTGTAGATTTGCCTACCCAGAGAGAAGTTATGTGGTTGTTCAATGCTTCTTAACTAAAGCACTGACTGTCAGCATGGAGTAATGCTGCCGCTATTAATAACTTCTTCTAAAGTAACCTCTATCTCCATTTTATTTCTAAGAGAAATGACGGTGGTAGAGGGAGAAAAGCCTGAGCATCTCTTCAATAAGGAACTCTGATCTGGGGCAGCTCCCTGCAGAGGAAGACTCCAGGTTCTGATGGAGTCCTTGAAAATAAAGGAGCCAAGGCATTTTTCCTAGCTCATCTAAGGTGTTTCTGATTCTGGAGTGTTGGTTATTCTGTATGTATTTCCACATGTGGCAAGCCTGTGCTCATGATTTATGCACCATAAAGGTGCATAAGTAGCTAAATTGTTTGCCCTGGATCAGGCAGGGTTTCTAAAGTATAGGCCTCAATTACAAGGCCTATTTAGACAGCAATGTATAGATCTGGAGCAACAGATTCAAACTACAGGAAAAGAGATTCCACCTCAACATTTGGAAGAACTTCCTAACAATAAGAATTGACTGTGAAATATGATGCTTTGGAGTGTGGTGAAGTCTCTTTCTTTTGTGGTTTTTAAACAGAGGCTGAATAGCCATCTGTCTGGAGTGCTTTGATTGTGTGTTTCTACATGGCAGGGGGTTAGACTTGATGGGCCTTGAGGTCTTCTCCATTTCTATAATTCCAATAATTCAACTGAACTCTGAGCAGCAGTATTCCTGACAAGATCAGGTGTGAAACCAGGAACAGCCAGATCATAACATACAGCCTTTTTACTCTTACCTCCTGACTCCACCCCAAAGCACACTTTTGGCTTGGCCCTAATTGTCCTCTAAATTGTTTATCCTGCCTCTGACAAGGGCTGTTCCAGTTCCAGAAGGCAGCAGCTGAATTGCAATGCAGTTGTAGTGTTTAGATTCCCATCACAATGAAATATGCTGTTTTAAATATAATAGAAACAGAAGTGCAGGAAAGGAGGAATACCTGGAATCTTGGTCTCTGTCTTTAATTCTGAGGAAACAGAGGCCCTAGTTGAGGGGAGGAGCGTGTCAACAATTAGTACCTGTATTTCTAGATTCATTGCCAGTATGGGGCACATTCCAGCCTTGTCTGCCCCCTGCATTTTACGTTCCTCCAGTATAAGAACAGTGGCAGCCAGCACTCAAAATGGCTATGCCTTCTTGAATGGTGTAGATGCAAGACTTTAGGCCTCATGAATGTTAAATATAAACCAGCATAAAAAGTCAGGAAGGCTTATAACCTAAATAAAAGAGAGAAAATCGGTATGTATATCTGTCTTATTTATCTAGGGGCCTTAAATCAGCTACAGCTTCCTGTGAAGTGAAGAGGAGACTGTGGAATCCATATGAGCAGTAGCATGCTTGCTTTGTTATCTCTATGGCTACCCTCATTAGACACCCACAGTCACTATGTTTTTCTCAGGACTTTTGCGAGGTGTAAAAAGGGTATGCTGTCTGATCTTTGTCAAGATCGCCAGTATTGGATCATCTGAATTACACTTTCCTTTACATAGACAATGTATAGTCTATGCAGCAGAGACTCCAACCATATATGGAGAGAGAAATCCCATACATGCAAGCGGGGTCCAAATAGGGAAGAGGCACTAGGGACCACACTGCAAACATATGATGGATAATGGAATGCACCAGAGAATTCCAGAAGAAAATCTGTATGTGCTTTATAGACTACAACAAAGCCTTTGACTGTATAGATCATGAAAAACTATGGACAAATCTTAAAGAAATGGGTGTACCATTATGTTTGGTTGTCCTGATGCATAACATTTACTCAGAACAGGAGACTACCATCAGAACAGAATATGGAGAAAAAGAATGGTTCCCAATTGGAAAGGGGCTCAGACAAGGCTTCATTCTATCACTCTGGCGCGGTACAGAGAGCCAAAAAGAGACACTGGAGAGGTGCCTCTCCTTGCTCCACAGCAGCGCCACAGCAACCAAATTGTGCGATGCTTCTGCGCAGCAAGAAAGGAGCACACAGAAGTGGCTCCTTTTTGCAGCGTACCTGCGAGGCCACAAAGTACTGGTGGTAGTGTGATGATGTCATAGCTGTACCGTGCCATTTGAACGCGGCACAGCTGCGACGTCATAGCTGAGCGCACCGTCTGTATGGCGCTGCTCAGCTGAGGTGTCCTGATGACGTGCTAGGGTTAAGGGGTGTCTGTAAGAGGTGCCCTGAGGCAACCCTAGCACGTCACCTGGACGTGCTTAAAGGCCCGTCTGTACCGAGCCTCTGTCTTATTCAACTTATATGTGGACAATATATTATGCAGAGCAGGTTTAGACATGGAGGAAGGAAGCGTAAAGCTTGGAGGAAGGAATATCAACGATCTAAGATATGCAGATGATACCATAATACTAGCAGAAAGCATCAGACCTGAAACAATTTAAAAAGTCAGAGAGGAAAGTGCAAAGGCAGATTTGCTATTGAACATTAAGAAAGCAAAATTATCACCATGGATTATTATTATTATTAAGCTTTATTTATATAGCGCTGTAAATTTACACAGCACTGTACATACAATCTTTTAATTAGATGGTTCCCTGCCCTCAAGCTTACAATCTAAGAAGACACAACACAAAAGGAGAAGGGAATGGTTGTAGGGAAGGGGATCAAGTCCTGGAGTTCATCTCTCCCTCTGAGGCCTGGACCAAGGCAGATGGACTGGAGGGAGGGCTCTGTTTCTTAAGGATAGGCCCAATGGCGTTGGGCCTGCCATTTCACTCCCTCCAGCCTGGATGGCTTGCCTTTCTCCCTCTCTGGATGATGGTGGACGGATGGGAGGGCGAATGTCACGCCCCTCTCCATTCAACATAGTATATGAACAAAAATATTTTATTTGTTTAGTATGTATATTTTCATTTGCATATCCATATGTATACATTAATATATTCATGCAGAAGTATCTCATCATGAAAATCGGCAGTGACGGCATGGGTGGGGAAAAAATAAATTGTGGCTCAGAATGAGCCCTGCCAGAGGCCATAATCCAACAAGCTTTTCCTTTTCCTCCTCCTCTCCTCTCCTCTCCCCACCCCCATCCCCACTCCTGACATAGGTACCCTCCAAGTACTCTCCTTGCGTTTCTCTTCCCTTTCAGGAAAGGAAATGTTTAGGAAGTGAAGGAGGAAGAGTCAGGGCCTCCATAACCCTCCACCCCGAGCAATTCTCCCACCTTCTAGGAGTTCCACCTCACAATTTGAGAACTGCTGCATTAGATCATTTCTCTATTATTTGCTTTGATAGTTTCTGGATTCATATTTTTATGAGGCTTGAAGACATCTCTTTGTCTTCCTTCTCTAACTCCTCACTCTTCCATCCATAGCTCTTTCTCTATAGACTGGGTCTCTTTATTGTGAGAAAGGGCAGGAAGACAAACATGTTGCAAAATGGTCCTGCCATGTTTTTTTTACCATTTCTCACATGATTGTGGCTTCAATCATAGAAAATAAAAATACTTTGCAGATATTGTATTTTCAAGAAATTGAAAATTCAAGGCTCGGTATTTATGAAAGTCAGTCCCAATCCATTTATAAAGTTTGCTAAACATAAATCTCATTGAAAGTAATGGAATGACATTTAATTTTCAACTAACTTTACATCAGGACAGATGGTTAACATGACCATTTGTATGGAGAGAGTGTGTGTGTGTCACTTTTTTATTCCACTATGGTTACTGAGAGAGAGGCCTGAGGGAGGAAGAAGGCCTGAGGGAGAGCATGGCCTCATCTATTAGTCAGGGAGTCAGGTTTGGGTAGGGTTGCTATATCCTGCTGGTGGGCGGGACTTTCTCGGTTTTGGGCGGGGCTGCATGGTCCTGCCCCAGTTTGGCCCCGCCCCTGAAATTTCACCCGCCCCTGGGCTGAGGGGAGTATTCCCTCCCCGCCTTAGCCCCGCCCCCGTCGCCACAGCAGCGAGGGCGGGGTCCAGGCCAGGAGGAAAAGCCTCCCTGGGAGGAGTATTCCCTCCCTGCCTTAGCCCCACCCCCGTCGCCACAGCAGCGAGGGCGGGGCGAAGGCCAGGAGGAAAAGCCTCCCTGGGAGGAGTATTCCCTCCCCGCCTTAGCCCCGCCCCCGTCGCCACAGCAGCGAGGGCGGGGCCCAGGTCCGGGGCTCCTATTCAAATGTAGGACACAAAAAATTGTGTCCTACATTTGATAATTTTGTCCTACATTTGTCCCGGTTTGGAGGTCCGGACCTATGGCAACCCTAGGTTTGGGGTATGTTAGATCCTTTACGTTTGTGCCTGGAGAACCAGTTGTCCTCCATGTTTTGCTCTTGAATGTTATTTACAGTACTTTATAATAAACCTTTTCCTTAAGTACTCTGCTTCTTTACACCCCTTTTCACGGCCTTAACTCGGCTAGTGTCTCACTGGTTGTCAATTACCAGTAGCAGTCCCAGCAATATCCCAACAGTCATTGGGTGGCAGCAGCAAATGTTATGGCATTAAAGGTGGTCTCAAAGTGTCCCATCCAGCTCAGCAGAGTGCAGTGGGACTATAGAGAACCTTCCCATGTTGATATCGGGTTCCTCTGCTTTTGTCTTACTCCCTGGGAGGGAATTTAAGACAGGGTAGGAAGCAGAGAAAACCATTGCAGCTGGTTGTTAAATACAAATGTGGTATATTTTTAAATAATGAAATTAATAATAATAATATAATATAGTTTATTTGTATCCCGCTTTTCCAAAACCTGATCAAAGCGGCAATTAGGACAATTTTCATATCCCCCACCCCCATCTCCATTGTTATGGTTTTTTCACCCCACAAGTAGACAGGCTGAGCTTCCCTTATCCAGAATTCCAAAATCTGAAATACTCCAAAAAGCAAAACTACATTCGTGGGTTGCTGAGATAGTGACACTCTTACTGTCTGATGCAGCCCCTGAGCTGCAGAAATAATGCATTTTGACACCACTTTAACGTCCATAGGTGAATGCTATGGAATCCTGAGATTTGTAGTTTGTGGTGGCACCAGAACTCTGACACAGAAGGCTGAATATCTCACAAAACTACAAATCTCAGAATTCCATAGCATCAATCAGTTAAGGCAGTGTCAAAATGCATTAATTCTGCAGTGCTGATATGGCCTTAGTTTCATGCACAAAATTATTTTAAAATATTGTGTAAAATTACCTTCAGGGTATGTGTATAAAGTCTATATGAAACATAAATTTTGTGTTCAGACTTGGGTCCCATTTCCCATTTCCATTATGTACATACAATATATTCAAAATCCAAAAAAATCTGAGATGCAGAACACTTTTGGTCCCAAGCATTTAGAATAAGGGATACTCCACCTTTACTATTTTTGGAAAGCGTTTCCAATTCAGCAATATCCATACAGTGGACTTTTCAGGGCCACTCATGGTGAACACAAGGCATTACTGCCTGAAACTGAGCAAGAAGATGCCTTTCTTACTCTAGCATGGACAGAGGATAAGGAAGAAAACAGAGGCTGGGAGCATTAAAAGGCTTTGCAGAAAGGAGCTTCTTTGACAAAGGCATTGTTAATTGAGGTATGCGTTTCCCAAGTTAAAAGAAGACTTCCAGTTTTGTATGAAAATAGAAGGCTTTTAAAACTTCTAGCTTTGGGATGATTTTTTAAAATTTAACCGAAATATAGACCAAAGATCTTAGACAAATCCTGCACCACAATCTAAATGCAAAACTTTAGGGCTTCCTCTCTCTCACCTCCACCCATTAATTTCTGTTCAGCATTCAGCTGCACGCATTATTTCACTCGCTCGCCGTTATGATCATGTCTCCCCTCTGTTGTCTTCCCTTCACTGGCTCCCTCTTCCTTTCCGCATCAGGTACAAACTTTTGCTACTCACCTTTAAAGCCCTGCATGGGCTGGCCCCTCTTTATTTAACCAATCTTCTCTCTCCCTACATCCCTACTCGCACTCTCCGCTCTGGTAGCCAAAGTCTCCTCTTTCAACCCAGGATCTCCTCTGCCCCATCCCGGATCCGTCCCTTCTCTCTTGCTGCCCCTCATTCCTGGAACCTTCTTCCTCTGCATGCATGGCTCATCACTTCCCTAACCAGCTTTAAGGCTGAGTTGAAAATCATATTGTTTAGGGAAGCGTTCTCAGGGAATTTGTGATTGTTATCTGGCTGTCTGACAATATTTGATGTGATGTGATTTGTTTGATATTTGATGTTTTTAATCTGTTTTTTTCCTTTCTATATGGTAATTTTATCTATTCCTCTTTTAATTGTTATTATCTTAGAATGTACGCCTTGGGCAGGCTTTTATTTACTCCTAATTTTACCGACTTTGTACAGCGCTGTGTATAATTACAGCGCTTTAGAAATAAAGTTTAATAATAATAATAATAATAATAACTCTGCATGGGGAAGTTAAATGTAATTGTCCTAGCTGTGTTGTCCCTCTTAACCTGTCTTGAAATGATATTTCAGTTCCATCCTACATATGTGGGGATTTCAGAAAGCAACAGTCACTATGCTACATCTTCAGAGCCCAGGGTCTGCCCTCTCTGTCTCCATCTTCACAGAATCATTCCTCACACTACATATATCTCTTCAGTGTGCTTTGTGACAGACAGGTTTTTAAAGGCAGCTGTTGGAAAAACATGATCCCTGGCAGGACAAAGTACCTTTTATCCTTAGTAAAAAAGGAAAAAAAAGAAAATTCATTTTTAGTGTTTAACATTCCACCCAGCATTAACCTGCCCCCACGTTGGCACATGTGAAGTAATAAAAAGTACTGTATGTGACTGTTTTCTTTGTCTTTTAGCAAAAACCTCCATTTAAATTCATGCTGTTTCTTATCTCTAATCCACATGATGTTTGTCTTAAATGGACATTACCTATGAAGCAGAGCTCTGCATCCCACTGGAGAGAATGATCTGTGGTGTCACAGAGAGTTCTTTATTCCTTCTTAGACTGGAGAGCTGAAAGGTCTCAGTGGACTTGCAAACCAGCTTTGCTGACTTAGGGCCTATTTCTCACATGTTGAATAATAATAATTCATTTTAATTCTTATTAAAGCCCTGTTTGTTCCAGTAAAACACTGATCACTTTCCACACTCTGTAGAGCCATATTTGTATCTTGTCACTTCTCCATAACTTTTGCAGTACTTTATAATATCAAAATATCTCAAGGAATCCACTGTGAAACTTCGCATTTTGTTACGATGTCTCTTGTTGACAGGTAATGAAGCTTGTTGAAATAATCTTAGTGTAAAAAGCATGGATTAAGAAATAAGAATGTCCTGCAAAGAGTAGTCTTCCTCATTGCTAATAGCCACTGAACCTTAGATGGGTTATCATAGACCAGCCTTTCTCAAATAGTGGGGCGGGCCCTCCAGGGGGGGTGCGAGGCTCTGTTATGCAGAGGTGTACTTATAACAATTTTATAGACAAATGATTCTATTTACAGTCGCGGGGGGGGTGCAAAATGTTTTCTTCTTGGGGGGGGGGGCATGACAGAAAATAATTGAGAAGCACTGTCATAGACAAAGTGTCTTGTATGGTAGCAGATTTATGTTCTTTATAAAGTTTCTTAGCAAACAGGAAAAAGAGGCAGTGTTTTACAGTAAAATATAACACTCTTATCTGTATGTGTATAAATTACATTCAGAGTACAGTGGTACCCCGAGATACGAAAGCACCGCCTTACGAAATTCCCGGGATACGAAAAAAATCCATAGAAAAAAACTGTTCCGGATTACGAAGGTTATTTCGGGTTACGAAAAAATTTTTGGTGCTTTTCGGCGCTTTTTCGCACGAAATCGCGGCTTTCCTGCGCTAGCGCCTATGGCTTTTTCGGCTTGCGAAGGTTTTCGGGTTACGAATGGCGCCCCGGAACGAATTAAATTCGTAACCCGGGGTACCACTGTATATACTTGCAGCCAGATTGATTATTGGGACTTCTAGGAGTGATATTGCCACACCAATATTAGAATCACTCCACTGGCTGCTAATTAGTTTCCAGGCAGGGCAAAAAGGGTTTGTTACTACTTTTAATGCCCTACATGGCTTGGGTCCAGGTTGTCTACAGGATCGCCTCCACCCGTATAATCCATTTTGTACAGTCAGGTCCTCTGGTGGACATTTACTCCAGTCAGCATTTTTCTTCAATGTCCTACATTTTGGGCTGAGTTTTGTCCTGCAGTTGTCCTGCAGTTTGGTCTTGAATTTGTTCCACATTTTGTCCCTGGTAAAAGTGGACAATTATGGCAGGACTAGGCTGCCAACTGTCATTCAGAGGACTTCTTCTTCAGCCACCCCAGACTGTGGAATGACCTGCCGGAAGAAATTTGACAGTTGAGTACAGTGGTACCTCGGGTTACGAAATTAATTCGTTCCGCGGCTAATTTCGTAACCCGAAAAACCTTCGTAACCTGAATTGCCATAGGCGCTAATGGAAAAAAAGCCGCGGCTCTGCCGCGGCTCCATTGAAAATAGCGCCGAGGTTTTTTCGTAACCCGAAAAAACCTTCGTAAGCCGAAACAATAAATCCCTATGGGATTTTTTCGTATCCCGAAAAATTCGTAAGCTGGGTAATTCGTATCCCGGGGTACCACTGTACCCTGTCTGAATTTAAAACAGCCTTAAAGACCAGTTTTTTTTCCAGCAGGCTTATCCAAATAATTTTTAAATTGTGAATTTTAAAAGTGGATGGTTTTAAAATGCATCTGTCTTATTTATTCTTTTAAACTGATGTGTATTTTAACTAATGTGGTTTTAATTGATGTTTATTATTTGTTAATTGTTGTTACCCACCAGATTCCATGGGGAGAGGCAAGTAAGAAATAATAAGTATTATTATTATTATTATACATGTACACAGTACTGGGGTATTGACAGTTCTTTCATGCAGACATAAGATGTCGGCATATCTGCCTTGGATGAGTATGTTCCCACAACCTTAGGTTTTTGCTTTCTTATGGCCCTTGAGATGCCTTACTGTTTGTTTATGATAATAAACAATTATGGGGGAGGGGGAGATAACCCATGTATAGCCTAGTCAAACACTGTTGTGACAAGTTTAGGGATTATTGCATTGGATTAAATTGTAGGTGTGGGATATGGGTGCAAAATGTGATGTTTTTGCTTTGGAGAACCATTGAAGGACATGACCATGTGTGACAGTTGCTGAGATTCTCTTGATTTACTGTTACAAAACTTACCATACTCTCTGACTGCAGACAGTTGTACTGTGGCTCACCTACCATACCTTATCAGTTTACACCCTCACCTTTCCTCAGAGAGTTCAAGACAATTTACAAGAATTGTAAAATGCAATAAAAGTAGCAATATGCAAAAATACAAAAAACAAAACAAGCATTTATAGAAGCCACTGCAAAGCAATTTAAAAACAGACCTATATAGAGCTGGGCTAGTCTCTTAGGAACATTTGGATTTGGAGGGTCGTGACTTAATACTGGAAGCTATAATGAACTTTGGGTTCTTTCAACATGGACAGCTCTGTCATTACAAATTCTCAAGGGAGAAAGATATTTTAGCCCTCAACAAGCAGAAACTAATGCTCCTGTTATTTGCCCTCTTATATAGTCCTTAATCTTAGCAGAGTAGTTATTATTTTGTATTGTGAAGTATTGGAGAGAGAATCTATGAGCACGTGTGTGACCTGGTTGTTGGTCACTTCTTTGCCCAGTTTCAGCTTTATTGTAGTATGGATGTTGGAGAGAATCCTCTGCTTCCGGGCATACAGCTGAACCTATATGGCCTTCTGGCTTCCCTTCTGTTGCTACAGTGCTGTGATTCAAACTATTTAAATAGGGTTACTTAAAACTTAAGCTTACAAAATAACTTTTATTCCTTACTGATAGCTTCCACAGAAAAGCCTACTTTGTGGCACTGTATAGTCCCATTTTGCAACTCAGCTTTTCAAGATACCATTTTTTCCTGACCTTGGTGTAGACAATGCTGATGTGCCCACAGCTGTAGCATTTTGCATGGTCTGTTACCTGTAATAATGAGAAATATTTAAGAAAGGCTTAAAGTAAAGAGAGTGTTTTTCCCACCTTTGATTTTTTTTTTTTTTTTGGTGTGTGTGCATGCGTGTGTGTGTGTATTGGACAAGACAGTTAGTTCTGAATTTCAAAAGTGGGAACAGGAAGAGTGTTGCTTGAAAAATCTTGTCCTAAGTGTTTTCATCTCTCTGCCCAATATGCCATACTTCCCCCTCTCTTTGTGTCACCTGGCCAGAACATAAATTGTATTCTTAATGACCAAATGTTAGATCCAAATTTGACCTGGGGCTGTCACAGACCAGGTATACAGAAGACTGCTAGCTCCATGTGATTCTCCTTATTATTGATAATAGCTTCTTTCTCCTCCTGGCTTTGGCCTACTCTCTGCACAGCTTTCTCCACACCAAAGTGGATATTTTACCTTCTTCTTCATGGTCTCTGCGAATCATACAAATGGGTTGTACTGCGCCTGCGCAGTGCCTTCGGAAACTTCTGGAATCACTAGGCAAAGTACACTTTGCAACATGTTGAAACTTTTTGGCGGTAACCCCGCCCATCCCCTATAAAACCTCTGTTCCCGCTCTTTTCCCCAGTTCCTTTTTTCCGCCGCGTTAGCTGCCATTAGGAACTTCGCTCTTTATCTCAATAAGGAATCACTGGAAATTTTGACCTCGGACCGTTTTTTGACTCTTCTCTGCCCTGCCCTTCAACTGATTTTGGCTTAGACTCGGACTGTTAGACCTCGCGCTTGTTTATCCCTCGGCTCGTCTTCCTCGCTCGTTGCAAAACCGGACCGTCTGACTTCACTCTCCGGATCATGCCATCGGTGCCCTTTAAGAAGTGCTCCGTGTGTGGGGGTAAGATTCCCGGCCAGGATCCCCATTCGTCCTGCCTCTTCTGCCTGGGAGAGACACACGTCCCTGCGTCTTGCGCCTTGTGCAAGTCTCTAACCCCCCAGGCGAGGAAAAATCGAGAGACCAGGTTGAAGGCCGCGATATACACTAAGGTCTTCACCTCGGGGGCAATGTCGTTTGTGGGGGCTTCTTCTTCCACCGCGACCCCTTTGCCGACCCTTGCCGAGGCTCCAACGCAACCACCACCTGCTGCCCCATCAACCCTCGCTGTGGGCGCTCCTACCACTCTGGCCCCTCCTGAGCGTGATCCGTCGGAAGAAGTCCCTCGGGCCCCGAAGAACGACAAAAAACATAAGAAAGGCTCTAAGGAGGGTCGTGACACCGACAAGGACTCGAGCTCCCATAAGGGTTCTGCCTCGAGATCCTCAGTCCCGAAGGCACCCACTTCCTCCACTTCGAAGTCGGGTTCCGCTTCGAGGCCCTCGACCATCAAGACCCCGATGCCTTCGGGCTCGGGCAAGTCACCGATGCAGACGGGGACCCCTTCATCATCTAAGAGGCCCCGCACCTCCTCTTTAGAGGGAGACCACTCTGCTTCGAAGCGACGTCATTCCGGCGATCGGGACCCCCAGAGGGAGGTGCCCCAGGACCACTCAGACTTTGACCGAGGGCGCGTGGAGACCGACCGCAGGGCGTCAGATGCCGATCATCGACCATCAGATCCACGACTGGCATCTAGATCGGCTAGGAGCTTGGTCTCCAAGGCTCCCCAAACTGACGGCAGCCGCTCGGATGGCCGCCTCGACTCGCCGCCAAGCTCCCGGCCTCTTCCCACCTCTCACCATATGTCAGAGGATGTCCCGGAGCCTGCTTCTCCCGCTAGTTCCAGGGATGGTCGTCGTTCCCTCACTCCAATGCCGACTCGCATGTGCCGTGTTGTTTCACCGTCGTCATCTCGAGACCCGCAACCGGAGTACTACTATGACACCGAGACGGACAGATACTACAAGCTGGTCCCCCGGGATGATGTTGACTCCCTCTTCGAACCTCGGGTTCAGAGATCCAGACCAAGAGCCTCTTCCAGACCCTCCAGGGCGTCGGCGTTTTCACCCCGTTGGGGAGAAGCTACCACCGATCCGAACGTCGTGGACCTCGAATCGGACGAAGAGACAGCTTCCCGGGCTTGGTATCGTCCTAGAGGTGACTCACTGTCCTCCCGAGATGATGACTATCAGTCGACCAACCAGGATTTTGCCCAGCCTGGCGCAGTATCACCGTCCGACAACGTCCGGACCTTCGCTGAGCATGTCATCAAAATGAGTAATGCTCTGGACATCAAGATCTCCCAGACCGAGGAGGAGGCGTCGGACCCGATTGAAAGACTAGTCCATGGCAAATTGCCAACCCCACCAGCAATCCCTCTCCTTCCCTCTCTGGAAAAGTTGGCCAGGCGTTCCTGGGAAACCCCCTCATCGACGGCATCCAACAACAGGAAGGTTGAGTCCCTCTACAGAATCTCGCCGACCACTCCATCATGGCTGTTTGGACACCCCAAACATAATTCGGCCATCGTGGAGGGATCCCAGCGTGCGTCGACCCCGAAGGCCTCCCTGATGCCCTCGGACAGAGAAGCCAAGAAAATTGACGCCCTAGCCAAAAAGGCTTACTTCTCCTCGGCTCTGGGCATGAGGGTAGCCAACTACAACGCATGCATGGGTGCGTATATCCAGTGGCTCATGGAGAAGGTCTCCCCTCTCGTTCCGGACCTGCCTGATGACTCCCAAGCAATCCTCTCGGAGGTCCGCAATGAGGCCCATTCAATCGGAGGATGGCTAATCACCTCGGCCAGGCATGCCACCGACTGCTCTGCAAAATCCATGGCCGCCGCCATAGCACTCCACAGACACACTTGGCTAAGGTCTTCGGACCTAAATCAGAACTCCCGCACGACCATCGAGGACATGCCCTTCGATGAGGAAGGCCTCTTCCATCGCGAAACTGACGAGAGGCTCAACTTCAAATATAGGATGAGGACCGCGGCAAAAAAGCACGGTATGTTATCCTCTCCCCAGTCATCTTCCTGCAAGCGCTTCACGGGTGTACGCCAGTGGTATGGCCAGGGCCAGAGACCCTACCAGCAGGATCGGCCCTTCCAGCGCCAGGAGCAGTCCAGGCAGCGTTTCCCGTCCCAATCTTCTTCCTCCTCGGGCCACCGGTCGGGGCCCAAGTACAAGAAATACTATAGGAGGCAGGATTCGGATCAGAACAAAAAACGGACCTGAAGAGACGCAGCGTACTCCGTCACTCCTTCTGTTCCGTCCTTCCTTGACAGGCTGAGGCCTTTTTCCACCACCTGGGCCTTGATTACCACCAATTCTTGGGCCCTCACCATCGTCTGTAGGGGTTATGCCCTTGAATTCAAAGAGCTCCCACCAACTGGAGCTGTCCTGTCCACACACCCCTCAGACACCCTTCTCGACGAAGTACGCACTCTTTTGGCCAAAGGCGCCATCTCCCCTGTCGACCCTATCGACATTCCCAGATGCTTCTTCTCCCGTTATTTTACGGTCCCTAAGCCAGATGGAGGTATCAGGCCTATACTGGACCTTAGACAATTGAATGCTTACCTGTCTTATCGTCGCTTCCGGATGGTAACGCTTGCCTCTATTCTACCTCTGTTACAACAGGACCTGTGGTTTGCAACAATCGACCTAAAGGACGCTTACTTCCATGTCAGCATCCGAGAGTCCCACCGCAGGTTCCTGGCCTTCGCCGTCGGGACGGACGTCTACAGATACAACGTCCTCCCCTTCGGCCTGTCTACAGCGCCTCGTATCTTCACCAAGTGCATGGCACCCATGATATCCCATCTGCACCGCCGTGGCATGAGGGTCTTCCCGTACCTAGACGATTGGCTCTTCGTGGCCCCTTCACGTCAAGAACTGCAGCGACACACCTCAGAGGCGCTCCAGCTCTTGCAGGACCTGGGACTGGTGGTCAACCTCGAGAAATCCCAACTGTTCCCCACCAAGCAGATAAGGTTCATAGGGTCTATCCTCGACTCGAACGACTGCACGGCATACCTACCTCCAGACCGTTTCCACGCTCTGGTCCGAGCCATCAACCGATGCACTGTAACAGCCAGGGACATCCAGGTGGCCCTGGGTCACATGGCATCGACAACATTCGTCACACCATGGGCAAGACTTCGATCTCGACCCCTACAGTCATGGTTCCTGTCGACGTTCGACCTCGAAAGAGACCCCCCGTCTCGCAGACTGACCATCCCGAGACCAGTCACACGCTCCCTCTGTTGGTGGCTCGACTCCCACAATGTCTGCGTCGGCATGCCCTTTTCACTGCCCCATCCAGAGTTGGTGCTCACCACAGACGCATCCGAAGAAGGATAGAGAGCCCACGCTCTGGACCTGTGGGCCAAAGGTATCTGGTCCCTGGACGAAAAGATGTTCCACATCAACGCACTAGAACTGTTGGCGGTAGAAAAGGCCTTAAGGGCCTTCGAGTCCTCACTCTCGGGCAAGGTCATCCAGCTCAGGACAGACAACACTACGGTGGTGTACTACCTGAACAAACAGGGAGGCACCAGGTCACGCACCCTCCTGGACATCACCCTCCGGATATGGGACTGGTGCATCGCCCGGGACATTTTACTTCAAGCAATACACTTACCAGGCGCCCAGAACTCTTATGCAGACCTACTCAGCAGGTCCCCGTCGTCATTTCACGAGTGGAGGCTCCATCCAGAGACGGTACACGACCTCTTTACCCGATGGGGAACTCCACAGATAGACCTGTTTGCAACCATGTACAACTCCCATTGTCCCCAGTTCTGCTCCCGGACGCTCACGGTCCAGGGAGGACGAGTTCGACACCCGGACATCGAGACCCTTCCCCTGGTGGCATGGAGAATCCATCCCTAGCACAGTTGCCAGCTTCGGTACGGAGGGTCATCCTGGCGGCCCAGAAGCCAGCCACCCAAAAATCCTATAGACTGAAATGGAACAAGTTTCTTCGGTTCCTGTCAGACAGACACCTCTCGCCAGCCCAGGTAACGACGCCGCTGGTCCTGGAATTCCTGATGTCCCTAGTTGACGCGGGCCTTTGCCTCACGTCTGTCAAATGTTACCTGTCGGCTATTTGTTCCTTCTTCCAATTTGAGGGCAAGCCCTCTTTTTTCAAAGACCCTCTAGTTAAAGGGTTTCTGAGGGGATGCAATAATTTACATCCTCAAGTTTCCTTACTGGCCCCGGCTTGGAGCCTCGAGACTGTGTTGGGGGCCTTACAGTTTAGGCCGTTTGAACCTTTAGCCACCACAGACATTAGACTCGTGACCTGGAAAACGGTTTTTTTGGTGGCTATTACCTCTGCCCGCCATGCGGGTGAACTTTGTGCCTTACGCCGGGACCAGCCCTTCCTTAGATTCCACTTGGACAAGGTAGTTCTCAGGACAGACATTACCTTCTTGCCCAAGGTTGTTTCTACCTTCCACATGTGTCAGGACATTGTTTTGCCTACCCTGGCTCCGAACCCGACTACCAACACCGAGAGGACCCTCCATACCCTAGACGTTCGTCGGGCCCTAGCCTTTTACTTAGACAGAACCAGAGACTCCAGCCGTTCCGAAAGACTGTTCCAGTGCTACTCGGAACCGAGGAGAGGACTACCTGTGTCGGCTCAGAGACTCTCGAAGTGGATATCTAATACCATTGCCCTAGCCTACGAACTCTTGGGCAAACCCTTACCAACCAGAGCTCGCTCCCATACCACAAGGGCGGTAGCGGCCTCTTCTGCCTTTCTGTCCGGCGTCCCTTTGGACGATATCTGTAAAGCTGCTATATGGTCACAACCGTTGACTTTTATTAAACATTATAGGTTGGACACAAGAGCCAAAAGGGATGCAACTTTTGGGAGAACTGTTTTGCTGTCGGGGCTACATTGACTATAGGGAGCCGTCCACTGGGTTCCAGACTCGGCCAGCATAAGATTCAATGCTTGGTGTTGTGGACGCCCTCATCAGGGCTTGTTTCTTCAGGTGGGATTCCTTTCCAAGTTTTATAAACAAAAACAATCAAATCTTTCATTTGTGTTCAGTTATTCTTTATTGAACCACTAACACTGTTGATTCTCTCAGGTGTCATGACACTCCCGCCTCCACTGACTTTAGCTTGCCAGTCTCAACCAATTTGTATGATTCGCAGAGACCACGAAGAAGAAGGACAGGTTGCTTACCTGTAACGGTATTTCTTCGAGTGGTCATCTGCGAATACATACAAATCCCGCCCATCCTCCCCTCAGTGTCCTGCTCAAATTGGCTCATTCTTGTCGCCTTCACGGCGGAAAATTGCGGAACTGGGGAAAAGAGCGGGAACGGAGGTTTTATAGGGGATGGGCGGGGTTACCGCCAAAAAGTTTCAACATGTTGCAAAGTGTACTTTGCCTAGTGATTCCAGAAGTTTCCGAAGGCACTGCGCAGGTGCAGTACAACCCATTTGTATGTATTCGCAGATGACCACTCGAAGAAATACCGTTACAGGTAAGCAACCTGTCCTTCTTTCCATATTATATACATCTTAGTTTTTCTACTTTTAAAAAAACCTCATAAAGCTGTATAAAAACACACACATTAATCTGTTCTATTTTATTTCAGTTACCAGTATGTTGAACATCAAACTTTCACACTTGTACTAGTGATTTTACAGGTAACCTCTTCCTGACCCAGTGACTCCTAAATCTTTGTTTAACATCTGAGCTGCTTCTGCCTTTAACTTTTCTAACAACAGATAATGTACCTACTGCAGGTGTTGTACAAGTATGTACGTATCTCCATGTTCTGAACTTTGGGGAAGTGAGGTCAGCCATAAGATGTAGTGTAAGCTTGGCTTTGCCACAGGAACATAGGAAAGTGCCTGTTAACTGAACTAGTCCACCTGACCCATTTATCTCAGCCTGACTTGTAGCAACTCCTCAAGTGTCAAGATTCTTTCTTAGCCCTTCCTGGAGACCCATAGTATTCCCTGATACTCTTTGTTCCAAGTAATCAGATCAAAACCTGCTTAGGTCCTGAGGTCAGATGAGATCAAGCGTATTGCTGGTGCTATGGTAGTGGGTGTAAAAGGGTACTCTTAGATCACTATGATACAGCTGACATTTCAGCCCAACTTTATAATATACCTAGTTTAGTTTTGTAATAGTTACGTTGGCCCTGGTGCAACCTCATACTTAGTATAGATCAAAATAATGTTGGTTACTTAAACTGAGGGGGTGGTTTGTGCTACTATTTTTAAATGCAGCATATCAGATGGTCAATAAGGTGGGCTGCATATTTCATCCTCTCTGCTACCATTCCTGGTCACTTTTTCTGCTCCTGAAGGGAAAGCAATCACACAGTAAAACAAAATGGTTGACTTTTTTGTCTCTTTCCCCTCTCCCACTCCCTTTTATTGTTAGCTCTCTTTATCTCTTTCTGTATTAATGCTGTGTACAACCTCTTGGACCCTTATTCTCCTTCTAGTGCACCCATCCAAGTGAGGAGGAGAAGGAGAGGATGGCTCAGATTCTCCAGATGGAGATCCCCAACTTCGGTAACAGCATCCTGGAGTGCCTGAATGAGCAGCGATTGCAGGGCCTGTACTGCGATGTCTCTGTTGTGGTGAAAGGCCATGCTTTCAAGGCACATCGGGCTGTGCTGGCTGCCAGCAGCTGCTACTTCCGGGACCTTTTCAACAACAGCAAGAGCACGGTAGTGGAGCTTCCAGGTGCCGTGCAACCTCAGTCCTTCCAGCAGATCCTCAGCTTCTGCTACACTGGCCGCCTCAGCATGAATGTGGGTGACCAGTTCCTGCTCATGTACACAGCAGGCTTCCTGCAGATCCAGGAGATTATGGAAAAGGGGACTGAGTTCTTCCTGAAGGTCAGCTCGCCCAGCTGTGACTCCCAAGGCTTGCACACGGAGGAGACGCCTTCATCTGAGCCGCAGAGCCCCGTGGCACAGACGTCCACCTGGCCCTCTGGCAATACACCCCTGCCCCTGGTCTCTCGCGTAAAGACAGAGCAGCAGGACTCAGACTCTGTCCAGTGCACATTTGTGGTTAAGAGGCTCTGGGAAAGCAGCCAGAAAGAAGGGGGAGGTGGTGGCGGCGGTGGTAGTAATGGCAGCCGCAAAATGGCCAAGATCTCCTCCCAGCAGGATTTGAGTGGTGGGGGGAACCGACAGGCCCAGCAGCAACAGCAACAACAGGCGCAACAAGCCCAGCAGCAGCAGCAGCAGCAGGCCCAACAGCAGCAGCAGCAGGGGGCCCTAACGGGAGGAGGTGGAGGGGCAGGTGTGGTCAGTGGCCCCAGCACTTCAGACCAGACTAGCCCTGGCACCTCCAGCGCCTACACCAGCGACAGCCCCAGCTCCTACCACAATGAGGAAGATGAAGAGGAGGACCCTCCTGAGGAGGGCTCTGATGAGCAGTACCGGCAGATCTGCAACATGTACACTATGTACAGCATGATGAATGTAGGACAAACGGGTGAGTGTCAATTGTGGGTTGCCAATGCGTGGTATTCCTAGTCTCTGTCTTAGTTAGACAGTATTTAGTTATGTTTTTGTTTTTTGTTTTTGTCAAAACAAATCTGCACCAGGGTGGAGCTGAGATGTGAGGGAGATTCTGGAGTCTGGGGAACAGTATGACAAGTATTGCAGCTGGATCTGCATGGTGAACAGTAATCATGTCTACTTGCGCTGTATCACATACCAGGCAAAAACATATCTTTTTTCACATGCCTGGGCAACAAAAATGTGCTATGGGGAGCTTCTGTTAACCTCTGTGTTCATGCAATCTAAAAATGAACAAGCATATAACACTCTTGCGTATTATGAAGCGTATGTGAAATGTTCTAGTTAGTATTTAGCAGCCCTTCCTGTAATGTTCCTGTAATATCCCTGTGAGGTTAATTTATTGTCAGTATTAGATCAAACAACTAGCCATGCTGGTAGAGGAATTCTGGGTGTTTCTGTTCAATAACATACATTTTCCAAGCTCTGGTTAAATATTACTATTGAGTGGGGAAAACATCTGGCAGTTATTTAATTCTACATTTCACATAGCCTAAGAATCAAACCTTGATCAGTCTTCTAAAGTGAGCACCTCTGTGTAGAGGTGTAGAATTATTTACAAAGGTTTGATTTAGTGATGACTGAAAATGTCTAAATATTAAACATAATTCCTTAAATGTGTGGCTTATAAGGAAGAGAATGGCCAGTGCTTTGAAAGTATACTCTGTGAGTAAATGAACTGAGTGAGTGAACAAAGATGAATTTGCTGGATGTTTTTGCTGGTGATTTTTCTCATGTTCTCACAGTAGCTGTGACAGTGAGTGACTTAATACCCCCTGTGCCTCTCTGTTTCTTTTTACTTGAATTCCTGAGGGTGAGATACTCAGACCTTTTTCTGAAATGTGGTCCACAAATATCCATATTCAGAAGTGCAGAAGCAGTTGACCTTATAGAGGCTTAAGGCTTAGAGCTTGGAAAAAGTCCTTTTGTTGGACCACAACTCCATTTCTCCAGCCTTTGTGAGCAGTGATCATGCTAGCTGGGAGATTCTAAGAGAAGTGGCCAAAAAACGTAACTCTCCCAAGCTCTGCTAGGACTGTCATCCATGACTTCGTAGCTTCCAAGCGTGCCTTTTCTACCTGGGACTGCTATTGAAGAGAGCAAAGAAATCTTGGAGATCATTCTGTTCATACACGCTTAGTTGTCTCCTTGCTCTCTTTTTGGAGGCACTTTTGAAAATCTTTCTAAGCTGCCTTTGATAGCTGAGTTGTTGCTGCTTCATTTCTGCCTCTGTACAATTGTTGTTTTGTTTTCATTATTTTTAATTGGTTGTTAACTCTGTTGTGTTCCACTGAAACTTTCTGAGAAAAAGTATATAGGTTTTTAAAAATAAAACACACTCTGAGCCATGGCATCTCTGTGGTTTAAATATTATTTCAGCCACCCACATGGAACAGGGTGTTGAGAAAGGTGGAGTTTCCAATGTCACATTTCCTCTCTCACTCTTTAATATTGTGCCATGTGATTGTTGTAAAGATGGCCAAGGGTTATGGGATGCACCTTGGGAAGTAGCCTCAAAACATGTGTTATTGATGGTGATGAACTGCAGGCTTCTATTTGAGATATTCAGGCGCGTTACAGATGGGCCTAAGAGGCGCCGTCCTTGTGCCGTGATTACGCACGAGGGGCGGCGCTTCCAGGCGCCGCCATCTTGACATAGCGGACGCTCTGTGTCTGCACGTCCCAACCCGGAAGAGATGTCGCAAGTGCGCACTTTGGCACTTGCGACGTCTCTTCCGGGTTGCCGGAAGGAGCGCGATTTTCGCGCTCCTTTTTTGCAGCGCGGAGGAGTTGCGCGGTTTGACTGCTGCTGTTCCTCCACGCTGCAACCGGCAGCGGCCTGAGACCGCCCCTTTTGGGCAGTCTGTAACAGGCCCATGTGAGGATAGAGAGCATAAAAAGTATGTTTTAAAATATGGGTTAGTCTCCCCACCCCATCAGTATCACATTTGTGTATATGCACACATACTTTCCAACCATTCAGTGTGGATCAATTTTTTTCTGGGATTTTACTTAATGAATTAAATTTATATCCATTCTTTTTAGTAAAAAGGTGCTTGAGAGTACTAATAACACTAATATACAAATAGAAGCAGATATAGAATCCCTTTCCATCTGCAGGGGTTTGGTTTCAGCCTCCTCTCCTGTGGATGGGAAAAAAGGCTGATGACTGCACCTCATTTTATTCAAAGGCAGCAAAATGTGCACAGCTGTGCGAGTAGATCCAGTGTGCATATGGCACCATTGAATAAAATGGGCCGTGGTGATCTGTGAGCGCATAAATCCGCGATTAGCTAGCATGCCAGTACAGCAGGCTCACAGTATATTTAAAACACAAAACTTACATTTTTAAAATATGGCTTAAAACACATAAATAAAAGAAAACAGCACCCTCTTCAATTCTAACGTGACCTAAATGCGACAGAGATCTGTCTGAATAAAATGATTAACAGCAATTTTCAATAACACAACAGAGAGAGTCAGACTACCACCTCACAGCAGCAAGTTCCAGAACCTGGATGCAACCACCAAGAAAGCCCTGTCTTATGTCCCCATCACACATTCCTGTGATGCTGGCTATGCTGACTGTAAGGAAGCCTGGCTCCAAGTTATATAGGTTTTGACAGGTCATAACCAGCACTTTGAATTTTTCCCAGATACAGACTGTTAGCCAGTGAAGAGAGTCATATGGTCCCTATAGCTTTCATTTGTTAACAATCATACTACCACGACATCTTGGCCTAACTGAAATTTCTGAACACTTTTCAAAAGTAGGCCAAATTGGATGTAATAAAAGTATGTACTATTACCATTGTCAAATGTGAGGTTTTCAGGAATGGGCACAGTTAGCATGTTTGCCTTAAGTGTACAAACACACTCCTGTCCACTACTGAAACCTGGACATCCAAGTTCAGTCAAACTAGAAACAACCTTCAAAAAGAGTACGATTGGGAGGCTGAATCTTTATACTCTGAGCTGTCTTTCAACTGAAGCAGTTCTGTCTTGTTCTGGATTAAGCTTCAGTTTGTCTTTCCTCATCAAATCCATCCCAATATCAGAAGCATAACCAGAACAGTTTCAGTGGATTTTTTAAATAAATATTTTATTGATTAAAAAAAATATAACACATACATTACATACATACATTGCACATTATTACATACATTGCAAACATAAACATACAATACAAAATTTTAGTCTCCTGATCGAAAGGGTCATTTGGCTGTGAAATTTTGAATCTTTCTATTCATTAATACATTTGTGACATAATCTGACTTTCTATATGCCGATTACTTTCTTATATGCTAGCCTTATATATTTTCTTTCTCAATAATAAATTTTACTCTGCTAAATAAATACAATACAGTCCTTATTAATTTTCCATCCTTTTACAAACTAAGAAATAAATTTATCCATTTTCCTTTCACTCTTAATGAATTCTATTAATGGCATCCAGCTTTTTTTCCACTTATTCCAATCTTTGTCCCTGATCAAGCAGGTAAGCTTATCCATTTCAAAATATGTCATCAGTTTTAGGAACCAGTCATCCCATGTCAGGTGATTTTTCCTTTTCCAATATATAGTGTAAACTGTGAGTGCCGCCGATATCATGTAAAGTACACCAAAGTTATTTTCTAATTGTGTGTCCTCAATCATATTTAACAAATAACATTTTGGATCTAACTTAAATTGACATTTTAATATATTTTGAATTTTTCCATGAATTTGATTCCAGTATTTTTTTGCTAATTCGCAGTTCCACCACATATGCAAAAAAGAACCCAGTGCTTTCCCACATTTCCAACAAATTGGATTACTATTTCTGTTATTGGTTATTCTAGTGGGCGTAAGGTACCATCGAAATAATTTTCTTTAACATCTATACATACAGTGTGTTTTAATCTATTTTTCCAATTTTTTGCCCATTGTTCCAGGGGTATTGCTTCATTTAGATCTTGAGCCCATTTGATCATTGTAGGTTTCACCGTTTCTTCAAGCATTTCCAATTTTAAGAAGAACTTATAAAATAAGGACACTTTTTTGGAATTATTGTCAAAGATAATTTTATCAAAAATTTAATGTTGCCAATTATATTCCTATTAATTTATTATCCAACATAAACCTCTCTTTGATTTGCCGATATAGAAACCAATGTAAAGAAAAGCCATTAGCACATAGCTCTTCTTGAGACTTTAGTTCTGGCATATTAGTCACATGATCAAATTTAGTCAAGTCTTTATAGTTTAACCATCTTGTAGGGGACATACTGTCCTTTCTGTGAAAAGCCTCATTTACTGATGTCCAGTAAGGCAATTTTCTATAAATTAAAGGTTTAAATTTAACCCAGGCTCTAATTAGAGGCTTCCACACACAGTGATTAAGAAAGATCTTATTGACTTTAACTTTATCATAGTAAAGATAGGCGTGTAATCCATAAATCAAATCTATTGTTTCTAAGTTCAACAATTCCATGTTCTCAAGTTTAAACCATTCAGTCAACCAGTCGAAGCAACAAGAATAAAAATAGATTTTTAAACTTGGTAAACCCAATCCACCTCTTTTCCAATCATCCTGCATTGTCTTAAATCTCACTCGGGGTTTTTTCCCATCCCACATGAATTTACTAATTTCTCTGTCCCATTGCAGAAAATGTTTTTCATTTGAGATAATCGTTTCAGTGGATTTAATTGGAAAGGGGAGGTACAGTTGTATATCATCAGCACACTGGTGGCATTGAACCACAAAACACCAGAAGACATTTCCCATAACAGCAAACAGGAGTCCCTGTTCATCTGCACCAACATTTGAACTTGTCATCCACAAAGGACTGAAACCACCATCAAACAGTAAAACAGCCTCTATGTCCCATCTCAGACAAGTGATTCAGGAGAATATCATGTTCAACAGCACTGAAAGTTGCTAAGAAGGCCAGCAGATCCAACTAAGAGTTCCCACTGTCCAGATCCCAGTCTAGACCAGTGCTTCTTAAAAGTGATGGTCTATAGACCCATGCCAATCCGTGATCCATTGGCTGCCCTGCTCTGGTGAGTTTCTAGGAAAGAAAGAAGTAATTGTAGCCAATGGACACAAATACGGTTCTGGTCTCACGCACATTGGGGCAGGGGAAGAATTGTCCAGCCTCCTGCATCAGATAGCTTGGGAAGCATTGACCTAGATCAGTGTTTCTCAAACTTTGGTCCTCCTGGTGTTTTCGATTTCAGCTCCCAGAAGTCCTGTCCATTTGGGCAAACAATCAGGAATTTTGGGAGGTAAAGTGCAAAACATCTGGAAGACCGAAGTTTGGGAATCACTGACCTAGATAATCTGTTTCACTTAGAGCTGAGTAGCCACAGCCAGCACCTTGTCTAGGAACGAAATAATAGAAACAGTCCAAAGTTTATAAAGTAAAGGTGGGATTCAGGGAGTGTTTTGTTTGATTGATTGATTGGTTGATTGATTTTAAGCAGAGGTCTTTCCTCACCACTGACCTAGATTTCCCTTTGGCAATAAGAGTGACCAGCATTTTTCACCCTTAGAATCATAGAATTGGAGCAAACCACAACGGTCGTTCAGTCCAATTCCCTGCCATTGGTCTTCTGTTGAAAATATCCAGTACGTATAGTGTTAAATGGCTTTCTGTTCTTGGCAGATGGAGTAGCTCTTGTGGTCCCATTTTAAAAAGGGATGTGATAACAAATCCATAAATAATTCTTATGGCATGTCTATGTGGTTGCAGATTTAGAAGCTTTTAAAGAAGGGGAAAATGTCTTATTTGGATTCCACAATTTCCACTTCTATTCCATACTTGCTTTTCCCCAATTTTCTTCATTTTAAAGAAAAATAAAAACCTCTCCTTCCCTGCCTTCTTTGCCCAGCAGAGAAAGTGGAAGCACTGCCAGACCAGGTGCAATCGGAGTCTCGTAACCGGATACGGGTGCGGCAGGACCTGGCTTCGCTGCCAGCTGAGCTTATCAACCAGATTGGGAATCGGTGCCATCCCAAGTTGTACGATGAAGGTGATCCAGCTGAGAAACTGGAACTTGTGATTGGTGAGGAAAATTACTTAGCCCATTAGGGTCAAGAATTAATATGGAGGTGTGGAGAAGCTTATTGGCTTTGAACTAGTTGCAGCCAGTAAGAGCCTGGTTACTTGCCATTTCACTCTGATGCACTGAGGCTTTTGGTGGGGGGTGGTTTTTTATTGTTGTTGTTGTTGTTGTTCAATGACTATGTGTTCGAGCTTATCCCCCAAAACAAGGTGGCCTTGATAGTTAGCATATATCATGCTGGAATTCAGGAAGTCTGCTCATTCTATGGCAGCCTTTCTTAAATATCCCTCAAATCCAGAATTCCTACCCTACCCACCCCCATAAAATGTTAACTGGTAAATCTCATCATACAGCCCTGCACCTTCCATAAAGACAAGCAGTGGAGAGGGGATTGAGCTCAAGGAATAACAAGCTAAAATTATGCATCTGCAGTTTTGCTTAGCACTAAATCCATAGCACTAAATGTGCACATGGCCACAGAGCCTCATTAGCCCTTGGGATAGCCTACCCAGGCAGATTAGCTTCCAGTTTTTGTAGCTTTGCTCTATGGTATTTTCTGCCATGGTGGATCAGTTGAAATGAGCTAAATGGGACCTTATTGTGCCTTCTGCTTTAGGCTGAGAGCAAACTCTGAGGAAATCATGCTTGAAATGAATGTCTTGAATTAAAGTAGAGAAACTCATTCTTTCAATTTAAATGCTGCTGAGAGAGAAGCCGGGAGAAAGTGTCAAAGGAGATCCATTTTTAAATCGTGCTTGATTATAAACCCATATTTTAGTTTTCCTTGGCCCCACTAGAGAATTCAAGATTGTTGGACTGACAGCAAGCAGGCTGATGCTCAGTTGTTCAGTGGGAAAGGCAGAAACTCTCTTAGTGCTCTTGTCAACTTGGTAGTATCTAGCACATGGTATCCCGCATAGAGTGCTTTTGAAAGATTTGGTTGCTGCTGATTGTCTTTCCTGTATAAGTTCCAAACTATTTCCTCTTCCTGCCCAGGAGAAGAGATTGCTCAAAAGCCAAGCCTCTTCCAGCCCAGTAGATCTCAATCCTGCTTGTTAGTTTTTCCAAACTTCTTCTTTTGGCTTCCTAATCTTTGTGTCTATCTTCCCAGGATTACTGAAATGCCATAGTTCCTAGCCACAAATATCCCCTAAAGGACTGTATAATAGTCATGGAATGTAATATGCAGCCTCACCAAGGCCACTTGTGCAGCTGAATTGCAAAGACAGGGCTAGGCTCACAAAAACTATTAACGACCTCATGTTAAGCATCACTTTCCACATGTTATTGGAAGTGAAACGGGCTGTGGATCTTATCAGAACTACATGAAATTTTGTTGCTCCCACAAAGCATTTAGGAAAAGGTGATATTTTGTTAGAAAGCTTATTTATCTCAGGCCAATGTGGAAGTTTTGTGTTTTTACAACAGGCTTTGTCTCCCTCTGCATCTCCCCCCCCCCCCTTTCTCTGTTTCACTTTCCTGCATAGGTACCAATGTGTACATTACTCGGGCACAGCTGATGAATTGTCATGTAAGTGCTGGGACACGACACAAAGTGCTTCTCAGACGGCTATTAGCATCCTTCTTTGACCGGTGAGTTCTCAACGGATGTGTTGGAAGAGGAGTCTTGTGTCTGTCTGGTTCCCCGCTCCCTTGTTTGCTTCGGTTTTTGCACCCATATATCTTTCTGCTTTAGAGGTAAGGAGCTCTTAAAAACTTTGCTAGAGAGAGAGGACAAGATAGGTACTAGGCCTTCAACTAAATCCAGATTGAGATAAACTGAGCTGTCAACTGGGAAAGGGATGAAGTTAGCGAGTCTGTTTAGATTTTAATTGCTTTCTCTTTAACTGCTTGCTAGGAATACCCTTGCCAACAGTTGCGGCACTGGAATCCGCTCCTCTACCAACGACCCTAGCAGGAAACCTCTAGACAGCCGGGTGCTGCATGCCGTGAAGTGTAAGTGTTTGCTAAAAAGATCCTGGGGTGGGGCTTGAGGGTATGGGAGTCAAACAGAGCCTTCTTGAAGGAGAGTTTTGGGAGTTGTCTGTAGCTGTGTAGCATCAGAACAAGGGGCTGTGTGTCGTAGTCAGATCCTTCAGGGTCCTCAAATCCATTGTGATCACAGCAGAAGAGATCGTCTTAGTGTTGCATGTAAAGACTTCAAAATGGGTCCTCTCTCTCAATGGATGCAGTAGCTGTAGACTTGGCCAAGTGTCAGTTATATTGGTGTTTTGGCAGCCGCCAGGCAGATGTTGGCACTGGGAATCAAGAGGTATGGAATTGTTCCCTTTTGGTGCTCTACTTGCTCCAATCACAACTTTGCATCCTTTCCCTGTCTCAGTTTATTGCCAGAACTTTGCCCCAAACTTCAAGGAAAGCGAGATGAATGCTATTGCTGCTGACATGTGCACAAACGCACGGCGTGTCGTCCGTAAGAGCTGGATCCCCAAACTGAAACTACTGATGGCTGAGGGCGATACCTACACGACCTTCATCAATGACACTGGCAAAATGGAGCCAGACATCATGGGGGTGGAGCACAGCTTTGAGACAGGCAGCCATGATGGTGATGCAGGCACTTCTGCGGAGGGCCTCCAGTAAACATGCCCAAGGTCTCTTCTTTTTTTCCCAATCAATGATTTTTATTTCCTAAGTTGATTTTTGTAGAATTGTTTTCCACCTTTTTTCATTTCCTTTCTTTCATTTTTTTCCGTTGTTGGTTTGTTTTTGTTTTGGCAGAGGAGAAAGAAAGCATTTGTGCTGTCTCCTTTCAAAAACAAATTTTCTTAAACATGGGCCTTGCTTCCTTAAGCACCACAGGTAGTATGAGCTCATAGGGGAGGCTCTGCTGATGTATTGGCAGTTCTGGCTGGCATTCTCACCCTCCTCTCCCCTCCCCCAATCCCCACCTTCCTTCTATTCTCATGCTATAATTTTTTTTAGAAATATATTTTAGTAGATTTTTTAAAAGCAAACAAATTTGCAAAAAATAAATAAAAAAGGCCATGATCCAGAGAAGTATGGTTCCAGAATGCTGCCTCTTCTTTCACCAGACCTAGTTCTCTCCAGACATGGCTCTAACTTGGGTTCATCACCAAGTCTTTCCTCAGGTCTACATTAGAGAGTGGAAAAATCCTAGTGCCATGATAAACATAAACAGGGAAGGGCTTTTGAACCCAATGCTGTTGTTTTGTCATATCCTTCCTCTTCTCTCTCCTCTTAGTTAGGCATGCTCAGGTCTTGCAGTCCCTCTCCTACTGCTGTGTTAGTATCTTTCTACACATGCACACACAACTCTGCTTTGCATGCCCCCCAAACCTATGCACCTTCCTCACTCTCAGAGCGTGAAAGTAATTAGTTATAAATAAAAAATCCTAGTAATTATTATTATAGTTATTGTTGCAATAACTAAGACATACTAAACATTACAGTTGTTGAGGAATCACTCTTTTTGCAGTGTGACTATAACTGCTTGAGTTACGTTTATAGTTACAGGGCGTGTTTTGTATCACAGGCCAGCAATTTCGTAGCATTCTGATGCTTTTCTAAAAAGTGACTAAAAGGAACTGTTTTAAATGACAGAGGGGTGTTACTTTTTAAATTCATAATTTAAATTGTAGGTATCTAAAAATGGGCCTTGGAAAGGTAATGGTAGCTATTTACATTTTAAATTGACTTGGGGTTTTTTTTTGGGGGGGGGTGCATTTTGTTTTTTAAAGTAATGTTGTGATTGGTGGCCCTTTATTTGTTTGTCTTACAGGTTTTGATTGGGTGGCCTATAAACTTGATAGTATGTAGCCAAACCAGTATGGCAGAGCAATTTGGTGGCACAGAGTCAATGGAGGGAACAATGTTGATACCCCCATAGATGTTAGGGATGCCACAAGACCAGCATCCGCTTATAACACAGCTGTGAGACCTCCACTTTCTTCTGGAGCTTTTCACAGAAATGGTAAGGTGTTGTACAGGGTGCAGTTTGCAAACAGTTCAGTTTTCAGCCAGTCTGTAGTTCTATCAGGGACAGTAGCACATATGCAGAAGCCCGAAGTGCTACAATTTTGGAGGCTGAAATTGTATACTGAAAGACAACTGTCTGTCTTCCTCTGTTGTCATGGTCTAAAACTGAGCCTAGAACTTGCTTTTTCAATATCCCTGCTAAAGAACTGGTCCTCTGTCCAGACCACACTTTTGCACACTGTTTCAACAAATGACAGCCATTTCTGCTGCTTCAGCTTCACAAAGGTTGGGGACCAGGTTCTGAAGGAAGAGACAAACCCCAGGGAGAAAGCCTCCCTTCCTTGAGCCTGACAATTTCACAACCTCCCCAATACATGAGGATGTTGGATGACAGCCTCTAAGCCTGGAGACAAAGGGAGGGTGTGTCCTGTTGGACTCTTGAGGCCAGTGTCTCTGTCAAGTGGTTTGAAAACTTTGCTGGGGCTTCATTTCCAACAATAGACAATAAACTGCAACGTGAAATTTCACTTCTTGCCTTCCCCCACTCTATCAGTTTTCACTTCTGAGTGTCAGTTGATCCAAAGGCTTGGTTTTTTAAGACTGAGAGAATGTGGAGTCTGGCATGAACACCTAGGTTCTAGTTACTTTTACTGCGTCTCCATACACACAGTGTAGATATTGGAATCATAGAGTTGGAAGAGACCGCACGGGCCATCCAGTCCAACCCCCTGCCATGCAGGAAATCCAAATCAAAGCATCCCCGAGAGATGGCCATCTAGCCTCTGCTTAAAGACCTCCAAGGAAGGAGATTCCACTACACTCCGAGGGAGTGTGTTCCACTGTCGAACAGCCCTTGCTGTCAGGAATGTTGAGGTGGAATCTCTTTTCCTGCAGCTTGCATCCATTGTTCCGGGTCCTGTTCTCTGGAGCAGCAGAAAACAAGCTTGCTCCCTCCTCAATATGACATCCTTTCCAATATTTAAACAGGGCTATCATATCACCTCTTAACCTTCTCTTCTCCAGGCTAAACATCCCCAGCTCCCTGAGTCGTTCTTCATCGGGCAAGGTTTCCAGACCTTTCACCATTTTAGTCGCCCTCCTATGGACACGCTCCAGTTTCTCAATGTCCTTTTTGAATTGTGGTACCCAGAACTGGACACAATATTCCAGGTGGAGCCTGACCAAAGCAGAATACAGTGGCACTATTACTTCTCTTGATCTAGACACTATACTTTTATTGATGCAGCCTAAAATTGCATTGGCCTTTTTAGCTGCCGCATCACACTGTTGACTCATGTTCAACTTGTGGTCTACTTGGACTCCTAGATCCCTTTCACACGTAGTTTCATTCAGCCAGGTGTCACCCATCCTATATCTGTGCATTTTATTTTTCCGCCCTAAGTGCAATACCTTACATTTCTCCGTGTTGAATTTCATTTTGTTAGCTTTGGCCCAGCTTTCTAGTCTATTCAGGTCATTTTGGATCTTGATCCTGTTCTCTGGGGTATTAGCTATTCCTCCTAATTTGGTGTCATCTGCAAATTTGATAAGTATGCTCCCAATTCTGTCATCCAGGTCATTGATAAAGATGTTGAATAGCACTGGGCCCAGGACAGAGCCCTGTGGGACCCCACTGGTCACTTCCCTCCAGGATGAAAAGGAGCCATTGTTGAGCACCCTTTGGGTTCGGCCGGTCAACCAGTTACAAATCCATGTAACAGTTACCTTGTCTAGTCCACATTTTACAAGCTTGTTTGCAAGAATGTCATGGGGAACTTTGTCAAAGGCCTTACTGAAATCAAGATATACTATATCCACAGCATTCCCTTCATCTACCAAGCTGGTAATTTTATCAAAGAAAGAGATTAGATTTGTCTGGCATGACTTGTTTCTCTGAAACCCATGTTGACTTTTTGTGATTATGGCATTGCCTTCTAGATGTTCACAGACTCTCTGTTTAATGATCTGCTCCAGAATCTTTCCTGGTATTGATGTCAGACTAACTGGACAATAATTGTTGGGATCCTCTTTTTTCCCCTTTTTGAAGATGGGGACAACGTTTGCCCTCCGCCAGTCTGCTGGGATCTCTCCTGTTTTCCAGGAGTTTTCAAAGATTATTGCCAATGGCTCTGATATTACATTTGCCAGTTCTTTTAATACCCTTGGATGTAGTTCATCTGGTCCTGGAGACTTAAATTCATTTAGATTAACAAGGTATTCCTCTACTATCTCTTTACTTATTCTGTGCTGAAATTCCCCTATTCTGTCCTCTGCTCCATTATCCTCAGGTTGAGCACCCTTTGCCTTTTCTGAGAAGACTGAGGCAAAGAAGGTGTTGAGTAATTCTGCCTTTTCTCTGTCCCCTGTTAGCATTTTGCCATCTTTTCCACACAGTGGCCCTCCCATTTCCTCCTTCTTCCTTTTGCTGCAGTCATATCCAAAAAATCCCTTTTTATTCTTTTTAACCTCTCTAGCAAGCCTGAGTTCATTCTACACTTTAGCTTTTCTGACTTTACCCCTACACATGCCTGCTATTTCTTTGAATTCCTTTTTCGTGATTTCCCCCTTTTTCCATTTCTTATACATGTTCGTTTAAAAGTCAGCTTGGTTGAAAGTTCCTTAGTCATCCATCCTGGTTTCTTGAGACACCTCCCATTTTTCATTCTCACTGGAACTGTTTGAAATTGTGCCTTCAGTATCTGTCTTTTAAGAAACTCCCATCCAGCCTGAACTCCCTTCCCTTTTAGTATTTCTGACCACAGGATCACCCTCAATACTTCTCTAAGTTTACTGAAATCCGCTGAAAGTATAGGATGAGTGTCTGACTATGCCTAGCTTCTCCTTTCCATTGTATGACAAACTCCAGGAGAACATGGTCACTTCCACCCAATGATCCCACCACTTGCACCCCATTAACCAAGTCATCCTTGTTGGTTAGGATCAGATCTAAAATAGCTGAGTTTGACTTCCAGCAAATATCAGGATAGTTGAAGTCACCCATCACTACTACATCTCTCTTTTCTGACTGTGTGGTCATCTGTTCTACAAAGATACCATCCAATTCCTCACTCTGACTTGGGGGTCTGTAGTAGACTCCCACCGTAACATCCTTGCTATTCTAGCAAGATCTACTGCACACTTAGTTTATTGTTATGCCAAACCTTCATTACCCTTCCTTAGCGTGAATCAAGTTGTCCTCTCAAATCATGAACTGAGGCAATGGGTGACAATCTTTACAACAGAGGAAATCAAACATTTTATAAATGGAAACTTTTATAAAGCATCCCTGACAGATGGCCATCCAGCCTCTGTTTAAAGACCTCTAAGGAAGGAGACTCCACTACACTCCGAGGGAGTTTGTTCCACTGTCAAACAGCTCTTACTGTCAGGAAGTTCCTCCTAATGTTGAGGTGGAATCTTTTCCTGTAGCTTGCATCCATTGTTCCAGGTCCTGTTCTCTGGAGCGGCAGAAAACAAATTAGCTTCCTCCTCAATATGAGGACTTAAAACCTGGAAATCAGGTGGAGAGCAACTGGATAAAAATTAAAGGGGAAGGAAACAACAGAGGTGTTATTGTGGGAGTCTACTACAGATTCCCAAGTCAAACTGAGGAACTGAATGATGCCTTTCTAGAACAGATGACCACACACTCTGAAAGGATAGATGTAGTAGTGATGGGTGCCTTCAACTATCTTGATATAATGGGCCCTTGTTATCTGCTGGGGTTTGGTTCCAGGATCCCCTGATATCTTTGCTGGCAGTATGGTCATGAGCTGCTCCAGGATCACCAGGTCCAGCTTCTGAGCCTTGGTGTTTCTCTTTGGCTTCAGCCACTGACAGCAAAGGGTATGGAGTCAGCTGCAAGTTTCTCATGGCCCCTCTGCACCTGAAGGGAGCACACACTCTTTGATGCTTTCTGCATGGTTCTTCTTTCCCAAAATCTCCCACTGCTCCCAACTGCAATGCTATTCAGGCCTTTTCCTAAGTCAGGGCCAGTTTAGACTTGTTTTTCCATCTTTGAGCTGTGCTCCTCTGCAGATATCAGCACCACAGAAGCTTTTTTTCTTTACCAGATTCTCTCTCAAGGCAAAAAAATGGCAAATTTACTGGAGATAGCAAGCCTTCTGCACTGTAGAAATAATGCAGTTTTTCCAGCAGTCGCCTCAAAGACTGTTATACCTGCCAAAATTCTCTTACATAGACAACTATAAAAGGTGAAAGAGTCTTGTGTTCTTTTACAAATCATCACCTTTACATTTGTCTTTTTGAGCTCTGTGGAAAAAGTCTCTACCATGCAATCCTAAACTACTTACTCGGGACTAAATCCCATTGAATGCAATGGATCATGCTTCTGGATAGACATACATAGAACTGAACTGCAAGAAAACATTTTGGTTTTAATATTGTAACCATCCTGCAAGAATTGCTTTTTTGCACCAGGGATCTCTTTCGTTTTCTCTGCCAGCAGTTAGCCGTCTTACTGCTGTGGATATGCAAAGCAGGACATTTCCTTTTGCCGTCACTGGAGGGAGACAAAGACAGATAAAAGTCCTATATTTGAGAAGGTATAAATAAAGACATTTTGCAGAGGGCTTAGCTGGCAGGAAACTGTGAGCTCAAATAAACTAGTCTTGAGGCAGAACACTCAAGCTTGCCATGTGTTGGCCCAAGGGCTACTTCCTGTGAAATATTTTTTCAGATCAAATCAGTCATCATTTTACTTTGTTCTGTGTGCCTTCAAGTTGCCCGTCGACTTACATCAACCTCATGAATTTCATATGGTGTTCTTAGCCAAGGAGGTGGTTTTGCCAGTTCCTTCCTCTGAAATATAACCTACAGCACCTGATATTTGTTGGTGGTCTTCCATCCAAGTGCTAACTAGAGCTAACCCTGCTTAGCCTCCAAGATCAGATGGGATCTAGTGCCTTCAGGGTATTTAGGCATTATTGGACTTTACTGTGGGTAAATCTACATACAAATTGAAGCCAGCATTGTATTAGTTTTATTTTCATCACTTCCCCAGGTAATCCCAGGCATTATATATTTGTGAATTTGCAGAGAAATTTCTTTTTCTAGTGTTTTCCAGAATTACTCTTTTGGTGATTGTCTTGATAAAAATCCATGATGCAAAGTGATCATGCTACCATTTGCATTATGCTCAGAGAAATGCATTACTTTTGGCAAGATATGAAAACTTAAATGTTGACATCAACACAGTTTTAGACATTATACTGTTTCTACTTTCTTCCAGATCCTCTTTCCCTGTTTTCACATCTTTTTACACTGAAGAAGTAATTCTTTTGCCATTCAGTCAGAATTATCTCCCTGTATTCCCATTGTATGTGCAGTCACTTTCCTAATTGAATCCATTCCCCTTCCTTCTTGATTTGTATTTTTCTCTCAAGAAGATGAAGTGATAGAAAAATGAGATTTTTTAAAAAAATCATAGACATTTACTAGAAACCAAATATGGGTCAGTGTAGTTCATTATTTACTTATGCTGAAGATTCTTCAGTCATGCTCCTGCTAAGAATAGGAGGCAAGGGGTACTGTATGGCTTCAAAAAGGAACTATTGTTAAAGCATTGTTAAAACACTCTGTCTGTCTGTCTGTCTCACTCGTACTGCTTTTCCTCAAATAGTTTTTTTTTGAAGGGGCGGGGGTGGGATGGAATCTAACTTGTTCAGGTAATGAATAATATGAGACCTGAACAAAAAGAGCACATTTATAATCGCAACACAAGGGAGATTTGTGCATAACCAGCTGTAGGGCATGCTTAATCGTTGTGGAGGCAGGTCTGGAGATGCATTGCACTTCCACGCTCATCTATGCAAGGCTGAGTGGTCTAATGTAAATGGAGATGTGTATCTGTGGCTGCCATTTCTTAGGAACAAGTAGCTGAATACAGCTACACTTTTTGCATATGGCCCCAGTCCTTCCCTTTCCCTTAATGTTGTGCCCATGACTCATTCTTTCATAAATGTAAGCCTCCTGCTATTGCACTAGTTGGCTGACCTGAATACACAAGAGTCAGCAACTGTGGTTGTTAACATTGCCCTCAATTTAATTCTGATGAGCCATCTCCAGCAGGAAGCAGCTGTAGCATTTTGCTCTTTAAAAAAAACCACCAGCATTTTGTCTATGACTAGTGTGGAGAACACTTGTCCTCCCCACAAAGCTTTGGACTTTAACTGTTAGAAGCTGTAGCCAGCATGGCCAGTGGGAACTGTAGTCCAAAACCAAAAGTTTGCTGTTTGCTCTTATGGAACCAGACCAGCCTCTGCCTGGGAAATTCAGCTGTGCAATGGGACTGAGTCTTTTCAAAACTCATTTTCTGGATGCTGTTTTCAGCTGTTTTCCTCACTCTTGCCTCCTTTCACCTACCACAGCTAGGTCCTGTAACATTTTTAGTGGTAAATGTGGAAGAATTAGAGTTTAGATTGCTGTAACACACCTTCCTTGCATACAAGTGCATGTCAGCACCCACTTCCTTCCACCCACTTTCACCTCCAAACCAGCATTGGGAGAATAACTCTTTAAGAGGCACTCTGGCAAAGAAAAGAAAGGAAGACATATGGAACTGAAAACAACTTTGGCTCTCTGTTTTAACTAAGTTTACTGTGACCTTGGACATTTCCTTTCTCTTTGTCTCTCTTCTTCAGCTGTAAAACTGGGAATAGATACAGTTTATGTGGTACTGAGTATCTTTCCTTGTTACAAGTAGGAAAGCAGAGGTGCAGTTTGGGAAGGAAACTGGAATGCATTGAAGAAACATGGAAGAAATGAACTTCTTGATTATTTTATAGCAGCTCTATTCCACCATTGTTGCCTCTCTGTTTTCATGTTTCTAATTTACTGCATGTGGTGGCATTTTACATCATCTTGGTACAGCAAGCATAGGTATTATGCCCATGATGTTTAATTTTACCTCCTCATCCAATACTTAATTCAACCAAGAGGTTTGAGTTATATATTAATTTCTGTTCAAGAATTTAGACAGCATAAATTTTAGATTGTCTAGGTATGTCATAGCTATGCTCGAAGAAAGGTGCATAGTTTCTTCTTCAGCACATCTTTTGCATGCAAAGTATTGCAAGTTTCAGTCCCAAGCACCTCCAAGCAGGGCTAGGAGGGACAATAAAGGCAATATTTAACTAGCTGGCGAGTGACATTATTCTATATCTAAAGCATATTCCTATATTCTCTAGCCTTTGAGACTCCAATAGGGAAGGAATAAGATTGTTAATTGTCTTTTTGAGACAGAAGAACCGGAAGGAGGAAACAAAGGCCCAGTGATCCCGTGCTTAATGAAAATGTGTCAGCCTCATTGTGCACTTTCTTTTCCACCATAAGTCACCTAAAAGATTTAATTCTAGGCTGTTTTATCTGTTCCTGAAAACCTCTTTGGATGGTGAACCTTCCTTCGAGCATAGCTATGACATACATAGACAATCTAAATATTATGCTGTCTAGGCCTGAACAGAAATTAATATATAACTCAAACCTCTTGGTTGAATTAAATGAATGGCAGAACAAAAAGAGTGGGGATTGTACAATAAGAGTGATACCTCCCAGGGACGAGTACCTATAGGGATTCTTGAGGTGCTTGATGAGTTACTGCAAGAAGGGAAAAGGGTGATCCTATATTAAGAGAGAGAAGATATACCATCTATTTCATATTTATATATCACTGAGGCAATTGGAAAATAGAGCCTTTGGTCTGGTGCCAAGAGAGTCAATGGTTCTGTCTAGACTGTAACATAAATCAGAATTGCCTCTTCCATTGTTTATGTGGCTATGTTTGATTGCTGGTGTGATTGCCTTAAGGAATGCCCCTATCCCATTCCCTAGCCACTCAACAGAACAGAGCCATACATTGATTAGTTTGAAGGCTTAGCTGTGTTTCAGCTGGTCAAAGCCACCCACTAGCCTCAAAACCAAAATGTATAGAATCCTACCCTGTTAAGTGGTGCAAGCTAGCATCTCTTCCAAATCAGGACTTGCCAGTCTACATTCCAAAAACAAAATTACACTGGCAAAGGAGCATTTGAAGTAATAATTGGGGACTGCTATTACATGCTGCTTGGCCTGTAGCAATCTTAGAAGACCCATTCTGATGCAATTCATAGTATTCTATCTTTGTCTTGCAAATGGTGGCAGAGGTTTTAAGACTAGGAAAATCTAGTATCAACCTGGAAAACCTCTTTAACATTTAGGGAAGCTGTGAATAAATGGGATGCCCCAAATAGAATCCTGGATTCAGATTAGTATGAAGTTGTCTTCCAACTAGATAAGAAATTCTCCCTAGTGGCATATTTGTGTCTTGGGTGTGCTTTCTTCTGAGGGTGAGAATTATCTCCAGATTTGGGGAGGAAACTAAGGCCTTTGTCTAATTTTTTTATTCTGTTCACGTTTTTGGTCATCTCTTATTTTTCTTATCTTTCATTCTTTCATAAACTAGAGCTAAGATTTTTTTTTCTTAAAAAGGACAAAAATGTACACTGAAAAGCACTAATGAAGCCTGATTATGTAACCTCTGTGCAGATGCAGCATGGACTTCTTTTTCCCCTTCCAGGCGCTTTGGGTTGACGCAAGCAGCTACTCCAGTATCAGCCCCCTCCCTCCCCTGCCCCTCTTAAAATCCTTCCAGAGAAGAAAACCAGTCCTTTAAAATAAAATAACAAAAGCAACCTCCTTTTTCCTCTACCCAGCCCTTCCCGGTTCCTTCAGCATCTCCTCCCTGCTTTTTACCTCGAATCCCCATCCCCTTTTGGCCCCTGGAAAATGCCAGTATTTGTTCTGTGTTTTAAGTGCCAAGAAAAATTTTGTGACTCCCTCATCCCTGTGACCTGAGAGTATCAAGAATTGCACATTAACTACTGTAAAGATTAAAAAAAGAGGAATTCAGAAATGTTAATAAAAAAAGGTTTGTAACAAGTGTGTGCCTGGTACTTTTCCTTTTTAAGCATGATTATGATGTGTGAATAATCATACAGTGTCTTTGTTGAAACTAGAGACTGGATTCATTTAAAAGCAGGGTTCTAAGCTTGGAGCACTGCAAAGTATGTGAAGAAAACTCAACTTCCAACAAACTAACTCCATTGCAAAACTGATATACCTGGCGAAACGTCAGGAAGAAACTCTTCTAGAACATGGCCACATAGCCCAAAAAAAACCCACAAAAAACTATGGATGCCAGCTGTGAAAGCCTTCGACTTCACACAGGTTGGTTTGTTTGTTTCCAGCATTTAATATCCTACCAAATTAAAGACCACCTAGCCTATTTTTAAGCATTCTCTTAAATGCGGCTGAAACGTTTGTCAGAATTTCACTCTTTAACACTCTGTAATTGTTTCTTCCTTCATGTGCAGCAAGTGTTCCTTCACTGCCCAAGGGCACATTTGTCCCATGGGGACACTATCATTAACAAAACGGACTGTTTGGGGCAATTCCTGCTTTCCTTGCTGCGTCCTCCCCAAATCTGTTCCATTGTGGGAGGCAGCACTGGGAAATTGCCCATACCTGCCCCATTCCCTTTTCTGCTGACATGCTTCTTTTAAATCAGAGAGCATGCTGATCAGCAAGAGGAGGATGTGTCTGAGGCACAAGCCTTAATTTCTCAATTCAGCAGAACCCACAGAGGGTTGTTTTGTTGGAAGTGGGTTCTAAGACTACAATACTATGCGTGCTTACTTGGGGAAAGCTTCAGCGATCACCATGGGATTTCTTTCCAAATATAGCTAGGTCTGGGCTATAAGTTATATACTAAGAAAAAAATATTGAGTTGGTTACATAAGAGGAGGAGATATGATCTGAGGTTTGGGCTGTTATAAATTGGGAAGAAAAACTCAGAAAACAAACAAAAAGGTTTGGGTATATTGCATCATTATCAAATCATTTAACTATTACATTCAGAGGACTGGCTTATCCATGGGTATTAGCAATGACATTTTAATTCTAAAGGTAGTTTTTTCAGCACTTGCTGCTCTAAAGTAGTATCAGACTGATTATGGGTATGACCTTCACTCTTAAATGTGTATGAATCACTGTCCTTCCTTTCCAAAAACACTCTCAGAACAAAGGTGTACATTAAATACAATTTTTTTATTTTAAAAAAAGTTGTTTCAGCATCTTCATAACAAGGGTGGCAGAAGGTGGATATGGATCTGCTGGTAAATCTCTCAAAGAATGACAGACTGGTAAGGATTTTTTAGTTTCAGTTGTTAATATCAGCAAATGACTATCCCCAGCTCCTGCTACTCCCATCCCTGCTTCCCCAACTTACCTTAAATTGAGGTGGATATAATTGGTGAGTTTAAGGATAAATTCTGGTGCCCAGTGACGTGCTGTGGGCTATACCCCATCAAGTGTAGGCAGGGGAATAAAAATTCAACTGGCTGGAAGTTCATTTTCGATTTTAGGTGGGGGGTGTGTGGAAAAGCCTCCTTCCCATAATATAATCCAAGTCCTGTGACTTACTTTAGAAGTAAACTGTCACTGTTCAGGGCTTTCAGGAAGGATAATTCTCCTTTTTGGGAAGACAGTGAGAGTAAGAAAAAGAGCTGTCTATTGTGGGAGGTCCAGGAAGTTCCAGAGGGCCTATGTTGCCACCCCTAATTTAAATGATCATGTAAAAAAAATTAAGCCTGTGATAAACTGGGGCAGATTTGTATGAAAGGACTATGAAATTAAGGCAGTGAGGTGTAGTAGTTTGAGCGCTGGACCACACGCTGGACCAGGGTTCAAATCTCCACTTGACCATGGAAACCTACTGGGTAGTGACTTTCAGCAAGTCACACTCTCTCTGCCTCAGAGAAAGGCAAAGGCAGCTCCCCCCAATACACAAATCTTGTCAAGAATACCCTGTGATAAGTCCACCTTAGGGTCACCATAAATCAGAAATGACTTGAATTCACATGACCACTATGAACTTTCTCCTTTTCACACAACTGGAGCCCCTAATCATTAGCACAAGGGAGAGAATCCCATTGTCCCTTCAAGTGAGTGTTTAATTTCTATGTCAATCTGTGAGGCTTCACCATCGAACACCAGGTTCACTTGATAGTAGTATCCACTTGATTGGAGTGGCCAGCCATTCCACCTTTTTATCACACAGTAAAGACAAGAATCAGCACCACCAAACCAATGATGAGCAAGAGGCCAATGATGCACCACTGACGGCGGTCTGATGGGAGAGAAAGCAAAGAGGGAAAGTGTGTAAAGTGCAGGAAAACCAACCCTGTGAAAAATCTATCATCCCTCCCATTATAAAGGGTTGACAAAGAAAGAATTCATGGCATGACTGTTGTGAAAACATCCAAAGTACCATGCCTTTTACATGGCATGCTCTCACTAAGCCTATCATAGTTATGTGCTCTGATGCTTATAGAATAAGGCATGCTATGGTTTTACAGTAGGTTGGCATGCATCATGGTGATAGCTATAATGTAGAGGTAAGGAACACTTGGGAAGGAGGGAACTCAGCTGCACCTATCAGTTGTGGAAAGGAGATTAAAATCCGGCATGTTGAAGAAGTTATGGAAATCGGGGATCCTTGGCCTCCTCTCCCCTTTGCACAACTTGGATAAGCCCACAGGGCTGACCCATGAAGCACCATCTCTTACCACTGGCCATGTGGGAGACTCTGGCCATCTTTTTTAACACTCCATCCATGTGGCTGTGAGTGCTGTCCATTTCATGGGCAAAGTCTTCCAGCATCCTGGGAAGTCAGCAAAGGTATTGTCAGCTCAAGCAGCAACTGATTGTACAGCACTAACCTCTCCCATTCAAGAGTTTGTGAGCTTTATCTCCTGCTGTCCATTGGCATCAAAAGCATAGGGGTGCCAGCCAGGTATGGCAGTATGGTGTCCTTTCCCTGCTACTGTGATTTTTCTCTGAAGACTATCTTCAGTTACAGGAGAGTAGACTTTAACTGAACATCAGAAGGAATTGACAGGAAGAGCAGTTTGACAATAGAACTAATTATATAAAGTGGTTGTGGGGTTTTCTTCTTTAAAAAAGAGGCTGGACAGCTACCTGCTGGAGATGCTCAGCTGGATTTCCTGCACTAAACAGCAGGTTGGACTCTATGGCATATGAAGCCCCTTCCAACTCTATGATTCCCTGCTTTAAGAGTTTGAATGCCAAGATCCTGTTTAAGTGCTGGTGGAGCAGACTCTCCCGCAATACACAACACTTCTACTGGGCTGCCACTGCCACCAGTTGTGCAACCTCTGCCTTGAAGGCACCAGAGTGCAGCCTGCAGGCCAATCAGTGGCTGGGGAGGGGCAAAGGTTTCCTGGATACCCTCCAGCTACAGTTGTGCAGCCAGATCTCCTGGAAGTGGGGAACCTTTGGTCTTCTAGATGTTTTGGCCTACAAGTCCCATCAGTCCATATCAACATAGGTATGAAACTGTGGGGATTGTCATTCAGTTTCCACCCTATTGTAAATGTAAAGACAAGCAACTAGCAACTCCCATGGAGATCCACTGGGTGACCTTGGGTAAGTCACACTCAGCCTTAGAGGAAGGTAATGGCAAATCTTGATAAGAAATTCCCATGATAGGTTTGCCATAAGTCAGAAACAACATCAAGGCATACAACAACAAATTTGCAACTATGATCTGATCAGCCTCTAGCATAATCTTGATCCCACAATTTTTTCCTTAATAAAGACAAAGGCCCTTTCAGGCGCCCTCATCACATGCGAGGGTTGCCTGGGGGGCACAGCGCCCACACAACCCGCAACCCTCGCATGTGACAAGGGCGTAACAATGGCAGCACCCTGTTTACATGGGTGCCACCAATGTTACATAAGTGCCATGCGGCGTCTGCATGGCACTGCGCGGCACTTATGTAACAAGTGTGCCACTTGTCACATCGCCGCCACGGCTTCAAAAGAACCTGCTTTTTGTGCTTTCTTTTCCCACCAGCGGGAAGCCTCGCCGTTTGGTGGCTGAGGCTTACTTCCGGCGGAAAAACAGAGGCTGGGAGGCCGCCCTTTTTGGGCGGTCTGTACCGTGCCTAAGATGCATCCCAGCTGTTTTCTTCCTAGCAGAGACGTAAGGAAAGGGCTTTTTGGTCCTCTTCTTGCTAGTCTGAATACTAAAAGGCAAACCTTTAAAACATGAGGCAAACCTCTATGCACAAAACAAGACAAATGGGAGGTAACAACTGAAATGAACAGAAATGGGTGTATGTGTGATGAAGGACTATATTGTCATTCCTGTTCTGTGTTTGTATCCATGTGGATAGGCAGAGAGAGAGATTCAGAAGCAGTCTGCCCGTGTCCTGTCTTATACAAGTGTGAGACCAACCAGTGCACATTTTTTGGCCCTTTCAATCCTTGATGAATTAGAAAAATAATTTCTCATTAAAATTAACATATAGTGACCAAGTACAGTTCACTAATCCAGCCTTCCATTTCTAGCTAGTTGTGACTAGAAATTACCAAGGACCTCTGGCTGCATTACAGCCACTAGACCATTACAGCTAGGCATTGTAAGCACTGCATAAGAGAACTTAGAATCACAAAATCATTGAACTTATGCCTGCATTATTTTCCTTTTCTCCTCCTCATCCTTGATTTTATTTTTATTGTGTCCTTTTGGACTGTACACCTGAAGGCCTGGACTGATTTGTTTTAGCTGATCCTGCCCAAAGACTGTAACCTGCTCAAAGAAACTTTTCAGCTAATGAGCACAACATAAATGTCTCAAACAGACAGACTGTAAGACTCAGCTGAGAAACAGTTGGTAACAAAACCAGAATTAATGGGGTTGAATCCCCTGGCCTTGTTCAAAAAGAGGTAGGTTTTTCACACTGAAACAGACCAACCTAACTACCTCTTTTTGAACAGGGCCAGGGGATTCAACCCCATTAATTGTGTAGCTGTTAAAACCAACTAGCATATTTTTGTATTAGGCGTTTTCAGGATCTATAGTCCACTTCATCAGACACAAAGAGTATAACTTGTTAGAAGCTGAGATGTATGTGCATCATGTACATGGTTAGGGAGTGGGATTCAAGTGAAACTGGATCACAAAGTACTGTAATAGGTGTTATAATAATATTATTAACACTGGTCATTATCAAAGCTACTGGTGGTAACACAACCATCCTGTTGCCACCAGTATTAACTGTGGTACAGTTTCATTTACCAACCTGGGTAATTAATTATTTCCATTGTGCCCATGATGCTAGAAGGTTTTATCCAAACAGTGGGATGGATGTCTTAAATAAGTAAACAGAATTCTCTTCCTATTCCCCATACCACAACCACCAGCAGCCATGTTGTGACCTACACTCACACAGTCTGTTCGTCCAGCTCCTCTCCAACCCGCCCTGACATATGCTTCAGCACTCGAATGCTACCAGAAACCATCTCCAGCTGCTCATCCTGCTCTTCGATAATCAACTGTCAGGAAGAAAGAAAGGAGTCTAACCATGTAAAATGGCACCAGAGAAGTCCATGGCAAAGAGACAAGAGTTCAAACAGCAGCCACCGCCACCACCACCACCCCACACACAAACACATTTTGCTGCCTGAGGTCCCACACCCATACAAGTATGCAAAGCTGGAAAAGTTACTTTGGCCTATGATACAGGAAATCTCCATGAATACCCCTACCCATCTCTACAGGTAAAGGTATGAGAATGACAGATTGAATAACCAGATAATTTGCTGCATTTGTGTCACATGTGAAGTTGATTGCTTCCCCCTGCCTAATCAAAGGACCAAGCCAGCAAAGCAGTCATAAGAGGGATAGAGTGCACATCTAACCAAGACATAACCACATGGTATATACAAAGAGTGTATTTACACTACACAGTTATAGGAATGTGACTCCTATGGCTCAGTCTTATGGAATCCAGGGATTTGCAGTTTGGTGAAGTACTGTTAAGAATTTTCTGCAATAGAGAGCTCCAGTGGACTCCTTTGGACACACTCCAGTTTCTCAACATCTTTTGTGGAGCTCAGAACTAGGCACAGTATTTTAGATATTCCCTATAAATAGTGCTGCTGTTGTTAACTGCCCTCAAGTTGTCCCTGAACCATGGCAACCCTGTGTATGAGACATAACTAGAAATATTAGCTCATTGCTTTTATTATCAAAATTGCTTTTGCAAGGTGCTGTGCCTAAACACATAATATAATACGGAGCTTTCTGTGTGTGGAATCTTTACAATGCTTCTGCTGCTGCATAGAAGCTACTTCAACTGCTACTAGAGTTTGCTCATTCTTACAGTTGCATGTATCCTTTCCTGAAGACAGTTCAACAGGAGACTTTGATTGTATCTACACTACAGAATCCTGAAATTTGTAGCTGGGTGAAACACTTAGATTTCTCTGATTTTTCAATCAGTTCTGTTGTTTAAAAAAGGAAAAGAAAAAAAGAATCGATTCTGATCTGGTGTTCTCACTTACTGGGCACACTTCAGAATCAATTTTTCTCAAAAACAAACAAACAAACAAACACTTTAAAACTAGTATCAGGAAACCCTGGGTTATTTATGTCTGCCCTCCTGGAATCAATCCAATGAGGATCAGAAGCGGTTTCAAATGGGAATGAGAGTTGTTTGCCCCGAATCCTGTTTCAGAGCAAACTGCAGTGGGAATGAGCCTAAAGACAACAGGAAATCTTCTTTGGAACCTTTGCTACTTGCTTAGTGAATTAAAATGTCTGTTTGATAAGACAAAACAAAAAAGTCAACTTGCTGCATTCTAATTGTAGGAAATTATTCCTTATTTCTAACTACCGGTAGGTAAATATACTTCCTTTTTCCAACTATCTTCACAACCGTTATTTGAGGAGTCTGTTGTTATTCCCATCCTACTAATGAGGAACGCATGCTGAGAGTAACCCACTCCATGCATGAACCTGAACTCAAACCCAGATCTCTAAGGGAGGCTAAAAGCACTTCCCCTCACTTCCACCCAAGACACCTTGCCACCAGCAGTCTAAAACCTAGGGCTGGCTCAATACATTTTGCTGCCTGAGGCAATGGATGATAACACATGCATCTCTTCTCAGCAATCCACATGCAGACAAAAGCTTGACAGTCTCTTCCACCACCCCACCCCAGAGGGCAGCAGGCAAAATGAAGAGTATAGGACAAACTAGGCACCCCAGTTCTGTCCTCTAGCAAGTTAAGCTGCTCTGAAAATTCAGGAGAAATGGTAGTAGGGCTGTTACCTAAGGCATGTGCTTCACTCAAATTAGCAACAGGGAAGGCCCTGCTAAAAAGAATGGTTGAACCCTAGAACTTTCTCTATCCTGAAGCTCTTAGCTATGGAAACAGAGCAGATATAGGGGCTTGACAGACTGCCCTGAAAGGGTGGGCTGGAACCACGCATTTTGCTCCTCAGGGAGCTGCAGCAACCAAACCGCACGAGCTCCCTCCGCACCAAAAGTGCACCAGTGTGCCATTGGTGCACTGGCACTGTTGCGCACTGATGATGCAAGGCACTGTGACATGTGGACGCTGTGCCGCGCTTGCATCATCATGGCCACCCTCGTGTGGATGGGAGGCCGCCATGATGCAGCCACTGCCACCACCACATGCTAGGGCTCAGTAGCATGCGGATACTCTGCACTCCCAAGCCCTAATTTTGGCCCCAGGCTGCCACAAACCTGCAGTCTGTACTGGGCCACAGTGAAATATCCACCAGAGCTGTTGTATAGGCTAATGAGCATGAGAGCCAGGCCCATAGCTAGGCCTTTAGGGGCTATGGGGCAGAAAGTAGGGCTCGGTAGGGTGGAGCATTCGCACTAGTCCTACCGCACGCTGCGGGAGCCATCTTGGCGCACCACCATTTGGGGCCTCCTTTGGCTGAAGGCCCCGAGGTGGTGCCCCAGTTGCCCCAGCTTAGCTATGGGCCTGATGAGAGCATAAGCTTTCCCTCAGTACAGGTATGATTTAGGTCACTCTTTGGTTTTTCTAGAAAGGAGTGGTGTGTGAAAAGAATAGGTTAGATTGGCCTACTGTCAATTATAGGAAGATAGTGTTCCTGTTCTCACCTTCTGGTGTAACTGCTGCTCATCCAAAGTGTGTGAACTGGCTGTCAACAGTTCCTCTGTGCCATAGTGTTCCCTGCTCCCCACTAGTGACTGCAAAAAAAAAAAAAAGGAGGAAATAAATAAATCTCTGAACAAACCAGAATTCAAAGTGCTCTTGAGACAGGTGTAATGGGAGCTGTGACAAGCAATGGTGAACTAGCTAGAAGAACCCAGGAACCGAGTGGCTGTTTAGCTTTTCATCAAATAAGAACAGAAACTCTTCCCACTGCAACCCAGACAGCTATAAATATAGTATGGCTGAGTCACTGGCTCTTAAATGGTTTACCTCTTTATGTAATGCATTCCTTAGCTGCTTTCCAAGACGAGCCTTCCAAAATTGGCTTACAATATAGAACTTATAATTCAGAATCAATACAACTAGTTCACTAAATCATAAACCAGTCACTGCTCCTTTAGTGAATTTTGTATTTGGTCTTCTTCATATTCTGCTTTTGATTTGAGTAGGTGGGAGGGATTTGAAAAGTGGCCTAGAAATAGAAGGAAGAATAAAATCCCAGAAATAGTGCATTTTTCTTGTGGAGACAGAAGCCAGAATGACTGTTCCAAGGATGCAGAGAAGACAGTAGAACAATGGATGGTCACTAAAAAAGAGAAACTGGATCATTTAGCCATGCCCTATGTACCTCTAAGAAGGGTGCCTTTGCCCTTGGTTAACAGTCCTGCTCCTGTTTCTTTGTGTCAGACAAGTCCCAGGAGCAAACAAAGTGCAGCCCTCCATATGTTATTGGCATCTAACTCCCATCAGCCCCCCAAAGCAGTAGCTAATAGTGAGGGATGATGGGAGCTGCAGTTCAGCAAGTTCCTCACCATTGCCAAATTATGATTTGTCACCTTTAATAATAAATTCTAGCAAAGTGAGGAGGTGAGATGGAATTGGTAGAACATTCTTACCTCTCTATTTTTCTTCTTCAGAAATGCCTGTGCTGCTGGGCTGGACATATGCTCCCGCATTTCCTAAAGTCAAGGAAGAGAAGCAGCAATAATATATAATTAGTAAAAAGGGTGAACTCTAAGGCAATAGTTTTCAAATCATGGGACAGGACCCCCAGTAGAGACATGAGAGTTGCTCAAGGGTGTGTGTAAGGCTGGAAAGCCCTGATCCCCCCCTCCTTCTCCTTCTCCTCTCCCAAACTTCCCAAACTTTTATATGTGTGATATTTATACATGTGTTGAAATAAATATTAAATTTACTTAAATGAGACTGTTCTTATTTGAGAAATTATTTCCTTATAAAATATTTAAAAAATAAATACATATGAATGTGCGAATGAAACTATGCACACTAAATAAACAAAATACTTTTATCCATACACTATGTCTGTGTGTAACTGTAAAGGGGACTCCAAATGGTAAGAAGTTTAAGTACCAAAGATTCTACAAAGTCTATATGGCAATAAATGCTGTTCCAAATAAATTGAGACCATTACAGATTGTTCATATTTAACTTCATATTTAACAATAAAAACCACATGATTAATTAGACAATACCGTCTCATGCTGGCTTCAATTATCTGACTTAATTTCTTTACCAAACATGGAAATAGGCTTCCAGACTATTTATTTCTGACCAAAGTATTTGCATGGGATAAAACCCATAATTTCTTCAGTTCCACAGTACTGCCTTGCAACCTCTGCATTATCAATCTCTGGAATTCAAGGATTCACATAATTCCTAACTCTTTCTTGCAGAATAAAACATATTTTTGGCAATATCTCCAAATGTTCATTAAAGCTTTCGCAGACTTATTCTATGTGTGCTGTCATGTGGGATATAGACTTCAGGAAGAGGACTTACCTTGATCGATCCCTGCATCTCTGTGACGAAGGAACGCCATGCTGCAACCTCACAGGGCTCAATTTTGAATTTCTGTGGGTTTGACTCCACAATGCGTGTTTATAGGTTAAGTGCAAAGACCTTTCAGTTTCTGAGATGATGTGGTCCTATATTGGGATTAAATATAGTACAACCTCTGAATCAGGGGTGAACAACCTGTGGCCTTCCCTAGTGTTGGTGGACTCTAATTCACATCATTGCTTACTATAAGGCATGTGGGCTAGAGCTGACAGGTGTTACAGTCCAACATCTGAATGGCCACAACGGCCCACCTTTGCTCAAGTTTTAGTGAGATCTCCCCATTATTCTCCTTCCAATTCTAGCAAAGAATCTCACAAAAGAGCAACGCAGGAACAACTACCAGCCACTGTAGCCCTGACTGTGTGGAGCCCCACTCATATTTAACAACTGTAAGTATGGTAAGTATTTTACTAATTTAAGGTCACTTCCTTTTGCTTTTGCTGCACCTAATGCCTTAAACCATAAGGAGGAGACAGCTGAAAGTTGAGGGCTAGCATATCCCTCTGGTGGGACCTAGGAGGGGCAAACTCTTCTGCTACACCCACAACTTGAGTATTTTTAAAAATCACTAAGGAAACCTCTTGCACCACTGGGAATGTGGTGAGCTTGGGTGAGTGGGGTGATTATGCCATGTTCCATGGCAGGATTTCTCCCCTGGCTGCTAGGGGGCAGTGTGTTTGTGTGTCAGTGGTGACAACAAAAAAAAAAGGGAAGCCCCAGGGAGCCTCAAAACTGGCCTGCAATCCAAAGTCCACACTTTCCCCATCCCTGCCAGTAGCTCGAAACAAAGAAGCCTCAAAGGGATATATATGGTTTCCTCCAGGTCCTCCAAGTCCCAATCGATGCTGCGCAAGCTGTTGCGTAGTTCATTTGTTGTCCAGTCAAACTCTTCTTTACTGACATGCGTCTCTTCAAGCAGCTGGCACCAGCGCTCATACAGTCCACGCGCTGTGTTCACGGCTTTCTGAACTTCCCTGTGGAACACAGAGGCCAGAGGGATGGTTACAAGGACCCAGAAGAGGAAGCACCTGATACAGATGGCATACTTTTTCTCTGCTTTTTCTGCTCCAATAGGCTTTTAGGAACTGACTGCAAGGGCTTTTAGTGGTGTGTGTCTCATTGATTATCATCTTCTATTCTAAATTAGTTTCTTTAACAAGTTTTAATTCTACAGAATGTTTCATTGAATTTTAAAATAATATTTATATATTTTTACTGATTTTTGCATGTATTTTAGTCTATATTTTAATGTTTCCCAGTACTGACTCACAGTACTGGACAAAAGCCATGATATAAATGAGTACAATAGTAATAGTTTACTTTATTTTGTCTACTTACACTGGGAGGGAGAACACTCTAGTAGTACCTAACTACCAAGACAGGTTTCAGACTGGCTTCAGGCCAGATGACGATGAGGATGATGTTTTTGTTAAAAAAAATAAAATAAAATTGGGCATGTATAGTGTGATCACTGGCCACTTCTTCATAAGATTTGTGAAAATCTTCATGGACACTTCCATAGGGGTCAAGATGCTTGCATGTGTTATGGCTGCTCATCTCCAGACATACTTGGATAAGATGTGAGTTACTAAATCCAAAACACACATTGTGGTATCTTTATTATATCAAGCAAGTCACAAAAATACATCACACCAGTTTCTGAAGCTCACTGGTTTCTTTAGCAAGCAAAGATCGTAAAAGAAATGCTAGCAGAAGAAAACTGATGGTGTTGGAGTAACAGCTCTGCAGATGAAAGCCCTTAATAGCCATGAGACAAAACTGGGAACAGGAATGAAATAACTCCATTTAAGAACTAGATCTGCCCCTGTTCTGTGCAAGGCCACAGGTCACATTGTAGGCAGAATACTGTATAGTGAGTTCCACATAAAACTTCTTTATTATCAGGTCCAGTACTGAATTATGTTGTTGTTAACAGGCAAAGAATTCAAATAGAAGCCAAATTCAGATTACTTTATTTTACCTTACTTTACTCACATTTGGAGGGAACACCCTCTAGGGTAGTACTTGACTATTATTTTAGACAGATTTCAGTCTGGCTTCAGGCCTGGACTTAGTTTGACCAGGAGAAGGACATGAGGAGTATGACACTCTGAATTCTTTTGGGCCTCTTATGAACTTGTGATATCATCAGCCATGGACCAAAAATTCAAATTAAAAAAACACTATTCTTTTTATGTAAGAGAATACCTCTCTAGGAATCTCTAGGTCTTTCAGTGCAACTCCTCTATGGTAACATCTGCCAGATATTGATCATAAATTCACTCTGGAGGACCTACAAATGCCTAGAGAAGGGTTTTCTCTAGGAACCTCTAGGTTCTCCAGCACAACTCTATGGTCAACTTCCAGTAGAATTGTGCTAGAAGACTTAGATATTCTTAGAGAGAACATATGAATCAAAACCGCAAATAATTAAATCCCAAAAATCAAAGCCGCAAATGTGGAAGGCCAAGTGTATATGAATAAAAATATTTGGTTTGTTTAGTGTGCCTATTTTTGTTCACACATTCATGTACATTCATATTTTAACATCTTATAAGGAAATAGCTCTCCTCCAACTCCTACTCCCTCAAGCAGAGGCTCCAAGCACCCTCCTTGCCTATCTCTTCCCCTTCAGGGCAGCAAAGGAGGGATCAGGGCATCCAAGTCTAAAAGCAACTCTTGCATGTCCTCCTGGGTTCCCACTTCCACCTCAAAAGTGTCACTTCCAAATGTCATTAGAGTCCCTTGCTATTCTGCTTACTGAGCAAAGGAGAAAAACAAAACCACCAAAATGATGCACTAGATTTTTATGAAGTATTTTCCCTGTGTTTTAACTATACTTGTTGATCCCTTTTGCCAACAGAAATGGTAAGTTAAGTGAAATTTGTTCTGATACACAGTTCTGTCAATGTGGAAAGTTTACACAAACTGAACAACAACTAATGGTGGCCCCATTTCTCTAAGAGCAATGCTCAACAGAGTTCTAGGATATTGAATCCACTGTGCAGTAATGCTGCAGAGGACAGATACTTCTGAGAATGTTATATTGTTTCTTCAGGATTCCAACATTGTAAATAGGCAGCCCTGATAATTCATGGGGGGGGGATTCAAAAATAAACCTTGGGCCCTTCCTTTACTGTTGTTGTTGTTGTTGTTGTTGTTGTTGTTGTGTGCCTTCAAGTCATTTCCAACTTAGGACAAGCCTAAGGTGAACCTATCATGGAGTTTTCTTTGCAAGTTTCTTCAGAGGGGGCTTTTCTTTGCCTCCCTCTGAGGCTAAGAGTTGTTGCTGTGTGCCTTCAAGTCCTTTCCAACTTATGGTGACCCTAAGGCGAACCTATCAACAGGTTTTCTTGGCAGGATTTGTTTAGAGGAGGTTTACCATTGCCTTCCCCTGAGGCTGAGAGTGTGTGACTTGCCCAAGGTCACTCCAGTGGGTTTCTATGGCAGAGCTGAGAATCAAACCCTGGTTGCCAGAGTCCAAGTGCAACACTCAAACCACTACATTCGTCTATTAATTCCGAGTTTTTATACCCTTCTTCTGTTAGAGTGGCATACAAATTGTTGATAACACAGTTCCCTGCCCTCAGCCTTACAATCCAATAAAGACATGAAAGAAAAGGGACAGGGAATGGTACTGGAGAAGGGGGTCAAGTCCAGCAGTTTTTCACTCCCTCTGAGGCCAGGGCCATGGCAAATGAATGGAGGGAGAGCCCTACTTCTGTAGCTGGGCTAGGCATGATAGAGCTTAGCCTGCCCCTACTCTCTCTGTGTGACCAAAACGATAGACAGCAAGCCCTTTAGGATGCCTTTATATCCTCACTTCTTTCCTCAGGAGGAAACAAGGCTTGATGCAGCACTGTTGTAGGGAGGAGAATATTTGGTTGTTGTGGTTGTTGTGTGCTTTCAAGTCGTTTCTGACTTATGGCAAGCCTAACACAAAGCTATTCTGGGGTTTACTTGGCAAAATTTGTTCCAAAGAGGTTTGGCAGTGCCTTCCCCTGAGGCTGAGAGCGTGTGACTTGCCCAAGGTCACCCAGTAGGTCTCCATGGCTGAGTGAGGGTTCAAACCTGCTCTCCAGAGTCATAATCCACCTTCACACAAACCATTATAACACACTGGCTCACAATAGCAGTAGCAAGTCCATTTCCTCACTGCTTATCAGTGCACTGAAGCACTCCCTCAGCGGTTTAGAAAGCGTCAGCCAATTGCCCCCAACAAGCTGGGCACTCATTTTAGCCACCTCTGAAGGATGCAAGCCTGAGTTGAGCTTGAGCCCTCTTGGCTGGGATTGAACTCACAACCTTATGATTTGTGAGGGAGTGGCTGCAGTGCAGGCATTTAGCCACTGTGCCACTTCAAGGCTGAGAGAGAGTGACTTACTAATTGTTGCTGCATCCCTCCAGGTCATTTTTTAACTTATGGCGACCTTAAGGCCCTAGAGTCGTAGTCCATCACTTCACCGCCAGGTTGAGAGAGAAAGTGCCACTGTTGCTGTGTGCCAGGGGTAGGCAACCTGCGGCCCGCGGGCCGGATGCGGCCCGGCGAGGCCTTGGGACCGGCCCCAGCCCGGTCCTGCCACCGATTGCCGCCGGGGCCTTTGGCCTCTCACGCACAGGGGCAATTGTCTATAGATGCCTCAGAAACATGCATTTATATTAACATTTTTTAAAAAATCAGCAAATTTTTTCACGTGTCCTCCACTTTTTTAAAAAAAGTGTCCACCATTTGAAAATTTTGTCCTACATTTGTCCTGGTTTATTTATTTATTTAATTTTTTTAAAAAATTATTTAATTATTTATTTTTTGGCTTCGGCCCCCCAGTTGTCTGAGGGACAGCAACCCGGCCCCCGGCTCAAAAAGGTTGCCTACCCCTGCTGTGTGCCTTCAGTTTAAACTTATGGGGACCTCAAGGCTCCAGAGTCCTAGTCCAACACCCAAACCACTACACTGTGGGGCAGAGTGTGTGTGACTTCTTAGTTGTTGCCAGCCCATTTTTTAACTGATGGGGACTTTAAGGGCCCAGAGTTGTAGCCAGAGACTTTTTCTCAGAGCCATCTAACCCAGGCCTTCTTGCTCTTGCTTTGGCAGTGGGAGCTGGGTGGGAATCCTGCCTGCCTGCCTGCCTGCTAAAAGGCTGCTGCTGCTGCTGCTGCCACTCACCCTTTGACCACGAAGAAGGGGTCCCCCAGCGACATCCTCCTCTCCCGCCTTCCCCCTCCTGGGCTTCCGACCCAGAGAGAAGGAGTCCCGCAGCACAGCAGCAGGGGCCAAGCTCCCCGCCTTCCTTCCTCGGAGCTGAAGCCGCCCTGGCAGGCAGGCAGGCAGCCACGTTTGCTCCGGGAGGGAGCCTCTTTCCCAATTACTGTGCCACCAGCAGCAGCCTGGGGTTTTTCAAAACCAAGTCATGGCCAAAGGAGAACTAGACTCTCCAAGGGAGAAAAAATCAAGCCAAGGAGGCTGGGGCTTTGGCCTGAGCAATGGCGGGGGAGTTCCCCTCCTCCTCCTCCTCCTCCTCCTCCTCCCCCGGGGCCTTAATCCTGGCACCTCCCTCCCTTTCGGGGCTCCACTACTTTTTTTGCTGCTTGAGCTTCATCTTTCCGGCCCTCCCTGCGCTGTGCATTTCGGAGGAAGGAAGGAACTGAGTCAGCCTTGCCTGAGAAAACCCTGCGGGTGGTTTGGGGGTTGCACTATTTGGGCTCTGGAGGGGAGCAGGGTTCGAATCCTGGGAACTCACACCGGGTGGCCCTGGGCAAGTCACACTCTCTCAGCCTCAGGGGAGGGCAATGGCAAAGCCCCCTCCTCTGAAGACGTCTTGTCATAGGGTCACTAGAAACGACTAGAAGGCATGCAACAACAACAACAACAACAAGAAGAAAGCCCTGTTAAATCCTTGGTGTTGTTACAAGTCAAAAGCAAACCTGAAGGCACACCCCCCCCATCAAGTTCCAGGTGGAAATAAGGAATAATACAGTTTGACACTGCTTTAACTGCCATGGCTCCAATCCTATGGCAGGAATCCTGGGATTTGGAGTTTGTCGTGGCACCAGAGCTCTCTGACAGAGGAGGATAAATGTCCCACAAAACTAGACATCCCAGAATCCCATAGCATTGAGCCATGCCTCTTAAAACGGCATCAAACTGCATTATTTCTGTGGTGTGGATGCTGTGTAAGAAGCTGTGTAACCCCTTCTCCTCCTCCCCAGGGCTTTCTAGTTCATTCACTTATTTCCCTCTCATAAGCACACATTTTACCAAGGCTGCGTCCATACTACAGAAATAATCTGGGTTGACACCTCTTAATTTATGAGTTCAACGGCTTCTGGAAATGCACCAGAGCAGAGCTACCATTCCCAGAATCCCATAGCGTGGAGCCGTGGCAGTTAAAGCAGTGTCAGACTGGAGTATTTCTGCAGCGTGGACACAGCCCAAGTTGCTAAATCTCACGCTGGAGACCTTGGCCTCTCCCCACTGTTTGGGCACAAACCCAACCCCTGGGCGGCTGAAATCCCTCCTGAGGGAGCTGGGCGAGGATGGAAGAGAAACTCCTTCATAGTTCATCATGTTCCGGCTTGTTTCCAGGTGGAGCCCGGGGAGGGTCCCATTCCTTCCTGGCCGAGTGTAAGAAACCAGGCACCGGAGTCAAATGCAGGCCAAGGGAGTGTCCTTCCTCCCTCCCTCCCTCCCTACTACACACACAAGGATCTCCAGGCCTCCATCCTTTTCAGTGCGGCTAAGGGAAAGAAAGAAGTTAAGGTGCACCAGCTTTAGGAGGCCTAAAACACACTGCAGAAATAATCCAGTTTGAGACCGCTTGAACTGCCCTGGCTCAGTGCTGGAGAATCCTGGGAACTGCAGTTTATCGTGGCCCCAGAGCTCTCTCTGACAGAGAAGGCTACATGTCTCACAAACACTCCCTAGCCTTGAGGGCTGGGGCAGTGCAAGTGGTCTCCAAGTGGATGATTTCTGCAGCCTGTTTCGGGCCTCGGTGCCCCTGGGCGGAACGCAGGGTCCATCCCATGCAGCTGAGGAAGCAGGCGCCAGTCTAGGAAAGCTCCTTTGCACACTGACTTCCCAGACTCGGGCAGCTAGGTCTTTGCAGTGCAGGGCAGCAGCGGCTGCTTGTGCGCAGGCTGGGCACCTGGAGTCCCTGGGCCAAAGGGGAGGGGGCCTCGGATGGGGATGACGACGACGACGACGCAACTAGGCCAAGGGAGCCGTGCCAGGGAGAGCGGCGTGTCCTGACTGGCTCCTTCCCTTGGCCGCAGTCAGGATGGAAGGGCAAGCCCAAGCCTGTGCCTGTCTTCTCGGAAGGAAGCTGCCTTCCCTTCAGTGCAACTTCTTGCCTCTTGGGCTTAACAGTGCATTGGATTTCTTTTTATTTTTGGAATCAGCCACAGCTAAGCTTGGGCAGGTCAAAGTATATATATGGGGGGGGGGGGGGAGCTGTGTTGGCCATGTAGCAAAGTACAGTAACACCCCAAATCCACAAAACAGCCATGCCTTCATGGGGCCGACCAAAATATGCAAAGTACATACAATCCTAGAGTTGGAAGAGACCCCAAGGGCCCTCCAGCCCAACCCCTTTCTGCCATGCAGGAAATCACAATCAAAGCAGGCCCAACAGCCTCTGTTTTAAGGCCTCCAAAGAATGTGGTGAGTTTTGAAAGCCTCAATAAGATTTGTATAGGAAATCTAAATAAGATTTCTAAATCTAAATAAGGATGTCAGTGGAACTCCCAACTCCCAGAATTCCATAGCCTTGAGCCAGAAAAGCGTTAAAGCGGTGCCAAGACGGGCTATTTCTCCTGTGTGGATGCAGCCACTGCCTTTGTCTCCCCCGGAAACGCCATGGAGGCCTTTCTTTCCTTCGTTGCCCATATATGGACACAGGAAGCCGCGCAGGATCCCGGCGATGGGACGTCAGCATCTTTTTTTAATCTTTTCGAACACTGGTAAAGGCAGCCCCAAGCCCCGCCCCCGATTGTCGTCATGGGCCAATAATTCCCCCGCTGAACAAAGGGAGAGGGGAGTGGGAGGGGCCTCTGGGAGGGAGGGAGGGAGGCCCCCTTTGCAAAATAAGCACGTGGTGCTTAGGGTACCAGGGAAGGTGTGCAAACTCCACATCGAGAGGGCAGGAGTTTTGTGTGGTCTACTCTGATCACAGATTTTACAATTTTGCCAAAAAATAAAGAAGATAAAACTTTAAAGTATACAAAAATAAACATTATTTTCCATCTTTTAGATCACTAGGAAAGAAACAATGAAGAAATAATAATTTTACAGTTTAGTACTGTTTGTTACTGTCAATTAGGTATTTATGCAGCCACCAGTTTTTCTTTTTTCTAAGTGCTTGTCTGCCTCTAAGTAGTTTCTGACTTACGGCAAACCTTTTCTTGGCAAGATTTGATCAGAAGGGGGTTTGACATTGCCTTCCTCTGAGGCTGAGAGTGTCACTTGGCCAAGGTCACCCAGTGAGTTTCCATGGCTGAGCCAGGATTCGAACCCTGGTCTCCAGAGTCACAGTCCAATGCTCAAACTGCTACGCCACTGGCTCCCACACCGGGTTTAAGTGCTTAGGGCCTCTAAAAGTCTTAATGCGGCCCTGATCAGCATAGTTGTAAACTTGCCCTCCCCTCCTGACCCTGTCAGATCAGGGAAAGGCTTGCTAGGAAAGCCCAAACTGTGAATGGAACCTTGTGTGTGCAAACGTCACTGCCTTCCAGCACCACCACCATAGTCTACACCCAGGGAATAACGTGCCAAGTTTCGCCTGGCACCTTCATGCGCTCCGAGTGAGGCCAGGGGGTGCGGGAGAGGGCAGGAACAAAAAGGCAACCTGAGATTGTGACCCACCCAGTGGGATTCCCAACAGCAGGCCCAAGGCTTGGCAACACAAGTTGTTAAACTTTACAGAACAATGCTGAGGGAGGCAGGCAGGAACACAGTTTGCACAGATGTGCTGGGGAGAAAAATCTGATAAAAAGGAAACTGCCTAGTCCCCCCCCCCCCCCCCCACATGCTGCTGCTAAGGAAAGCAGGCCTGGGCATCATTGCTCCCCACCAACACCACCTTTGAGTATTTAAGCAGGAGAAAACTGCCTACATATTCTCCCATTCCTGCCCTTTCCAACTCCAGTAGAAAACACTACACTTTTCCCCCTGTTAGAGCTGCACCAAGGAACCCTGAATTTGTGTACAAAAGTGTACGAATATTTGTGTACGAAAGTGCAAATAATCTTACCTAAAACCAAAACAATATCTGTGTTGCTCAGTGATGGAAAAAACAAAGTCAAACAGTGCTTTTTTAGGACAAATAAAAATGCCAGCAAAGTGTGCAGACTCCCCAGTTCTCCAGACCAGATACCTACATACTGGTTTTGAACTCACATAAATTCCAGCATGCCAGATCTTGAGATTTCCAGAAGTAAACATTGCTCACAGTTTACTTCTGCCTGTAATACCCATCTAGGAATACTTTTGCATTGATTTGAATGTTAAGCCACATCTACCCTCCTTTCATGACAACTTTTACAATGTGTTCTGTTTAGAAAACAATCTTAGCTTAGCCACCACTTCTAACTGAAATGCTTTCTTCATCTGCTATCGCCAGTAGGCTTAATCAGCCTTGATGAAATAACAGGGATTACAAGCACCAATCTGCAACCACAGTAGTTGATCTAGCTGGAGAGATTTCAAACTGCTGGGCAAATGAAATTAAAATTGCTTGAGTCACATATGTGCATCAGACTGACAATTGTTTTTAGCACTAGTTCTGCATGAAGGTAAAACAGATTTGCTGTTGAATGTGAATGCTCAATTGTACAGTAATGGATTTCAGAATCCGAAACCAAACCATTAGGAAACTTCCAGACTGCTACTATTTGTCAAAGGAAAGATGGTTCAGAGTTCATTTATTCCCAAGCATGACTTTAAAGTAACTGAACAAATATGATGCAAGGTTTCCTAGAAAGGGACCTTAAGAAGAAAAATTATAGAACTGTTGTTAGTATCTCCTGTTGTTGTCACCTGATAAGCTATAGGCAGTTTTCCTGCGAACATACTCTGAATTAAATAAATTCCACTGAAATCAATGCAGTTTACCTCTATATAAAATGAGTAAAGATTCAAATAATACTTTTAGCCTGGAATACATAACTTGTTAATGTTCTTAATACAACTAAGGAAGAAGAGGAGAAGCTTTAAATTAGTTATTCTGACCAGCTGAGGTTATTAAATTATAGATTTGGGAAATGCAAAAAGTTAAAGGCTACAGATGTGTGCACACACTTTGAAATCAATACACTTCCTTCCAAACGAATACTGTATTGGATGAGTTGTGCAGCATGTGCCGCATAAAAACAGTCGGAAAGGGAAAGCAGGAGTAGGGGAAATGGGAAAGGTGTAGTCCCATTTTGTAGTTCATTGCTCAGTGTATCAACAAGCCATGACAGATCTAACGCTACAGACGGAGGCTTGCACTTCAGATGCTATACTTTTCAGTGGAACTAGTTTTTCCATTCATCAGGAGAACCTAGATAGGTATATGATTGGGAAGAGGATAGTGGGTCCATCTCTCTATCTCTCTACCTAAGTTTGGTCAAGCTGCAGATAGTATCTTTAATTCTGGCCTACAGCAAGGCCTATTGCGCAAGGTCTGTCCTGAATGTTGCTGAACTGCATTTTCCAGCGTTCCTCACAATTGTCAGTGCTGGCTAGTACCAGTAGCATCTGGAGGGCCACATTTTGCCCTGCGTGATGGTTGAGACCTGAAACCAAAGTTTCTGTTATAGTCACAGAGAAACTACGTTGGAGAAATCAGGAACAGATAACCTGTGACTTTCCAGATGCTGCTGAACTACATTTCTTATTGGTTACAATGGTTAGCACGGATGGAAGAGAAAGTGAAGGGCCACAGGCTCCCCACTCCTTGTCCAAAGAGACATCTGTTGAATAATCTCTGCTGTGCTCCTAGCTAGCTACTTTGAGCACTTGTAGCAAGTTACCATACTTCACATGGAAAATATGTCCTTGTGGTTGCATGATGGCAGCAGCCCCTTAAGGGCAGCTTCACTGCTGGGTAGCCACACCATCAAGTGGCATCGGTACTCTCATTTCAAGCGTAAAGCAATCCAGTTGAGTCAGTTTACCTGTCCGTTGCCAATGATCAAATGCAATCTAATGCAAAACAACCCAGTGGTGGGCCTGCCTAAATTTTCTAGCCCGGTCTTAACAATGCATGGAAGCCAAATGATCTTTGCTTAAACCCAAATAAATGTGCGCAGGCTGGGATCCTATTTACATACAAGTAAACCTCACTGTGTGGGGCCTACGTGGCATAGTAGTTTCTGGAGTCGAGTTCAAATCCCGGCTTGGCCGAGGGAGCCCTCTGGGAGACATTGGGCAAGTCACACTCTCTCAGCCTCAGAGGGTGGCAATGGCAAATCCCCGCTGAATAAAACTCTGAAAGAACTCCCCCTTTCGCCTTAGAGTTGCCACAAACGGGGAACGACGTGGAAGCCCCATAACCACAGTAACAACCCCGCTGCATAAAGGGCTCCCAGTGAATTCCAAAGCATGCAGCTAAAAACGCACGAGCACAGAGCTGCAAGCTGGGCTTCTTCCGGGCCCAGCTGGGGCCAAAATGAGCCCAGAGACGCACTTCTCCCCCGCCACTCGGGTGATTACTTTCCCAGGGCCAGGGGGCGCCCCAGGCTCCTTTTCTCGCTCTGCAGCTGCTGCCCCTCCCCCTCGGAGAGGCCAGCAGCAGCAGCAGCAGCAGCCAGAGTGGCGCGCGGCAAAGGGCCGGAAGCGGCGCGCGGAGGGGGCGTGGCCGGCCCGGGCGCTGAGATCACCGGCGGTATAAAAGGCGGAACGCTGGGCGCGGCCGCGTTCAGTCGGGGCTGACGTCGCCGGGAGAAGGTCGCCTGAGAGTCTGCGGCTCCAGAGACAAAGGGGAAAGCGGACAGCGGGGGCGGCGGCGGCGGTTGGCCTTTGCGGGGGAAGGAAAAGGCCGAGAAGGAGTTCCCATCCTCCCCCCCGGATCCGCAGAGCGTCGAGGAGAAACCCACGCTCTCCCTCGCTCCCGTTCCGCCATCATGGAGGTGCAGAAGGAGGCGCAGCGCATCATGACGATGTCGGTGTGGAAGATGTACCACTCGCGGATGCAGCGCGGCGGCCTCCGCCTCCACCGCAGCCTCCAGCTCTCGCTCGTCATGCGCAACGCCCGCGACCTCTACCTCTCGGCCAAGCTGGAGGAGGAGGAGGAGGAGGAGCAAGGAGAGGGAGAAGGAGAAGGGGCCCGAGGCGGGATGGGGGCCTGCGGAGGGGGCCTGGTGGAGGCGGTCCCGGTCCAGCAGGATCCCCGGGCGCCGTGTGACGCCAGCGCCGCCGAGCCGGAGCCCATGGAGACCCAGGAGGAGCCCGAGGGCGGAGGCGGCGGCGGCGGAAGAGGAAGCGAGGCCCACCCGCCGCCCTGGCGCCCCTCGGCCAAGCCCAGCCGCAAGCGCCGGAGCAGCAGCCTGGGCAAGATGGGCGCCTCCGAGGACGCCGAGGCCGGCCTGGTGCCCAGCAAGAAGGCCAGGCTGGAGGGGGAGGAGGGCGAGCGGCCGCCCCAGGGACAGGAGGGGCCCTTCCCCAGCCTGGCCCGCGTCCTCCAGGACCGCTTCTCGGGGCTGATCCCCGCTACGACGGCGGCCGCGACGGCGCCGGGCCCCGAGGAGGCCAAGGGCGGCTGCTGCCGGCAAGGCGAGGGGGTCCTGAGCATCCTGGTGAGGGCCGTGGTGGCCTTCTAGCCCGCCCTTCTTCCGCCAGGCAGAGACTCGGAGCTGGAAAAGACGGAGGAGGAGGAGAAGCAGCAGCGGAGCCCGCGGGAGACCCTCCGCGAGGAGGAGGAGGAGGAGGGAGGCCTCGCCATTGCCATTGCCGCCAGTGAGGGAGGCTGCGGAGGGAGGGAGGGAGGAGGAGAGCCTCCTCTGCCCTGCTGGCGGCCCAGAGCACAGGCAGCCAAGGACTGGGCGCCCCCGGCCTCAGAGGAGGAGACGGCCGAGAATAACTCTGGGCAAGGGCCACGTTTCCTGGCCGGGAAGCCAGCGGACACTGGGGCTGTGCCCCTGACAGCCGGGCTGGGTTTATCCTGCCTTGCCTTAAGGCAGCTCTGGGTGGGCTTTTTGGTTCTCAGCCCCAACACACACTACACGACTCCCTCCCCCTTTGCCCTTTCTGTATGAGAAGGGCCTTCTTGGGGGAAGCAGCTCCTGTTGCTGGGATGGTGGGGGGGGGCAGTGGTGTATTTCGTTTTCCCCCACCCCACCCCCGGTCTTTGTGCCAGAGAAGATCTCAGCACCACATTTGGCTTTGTGTGTTGTGTGTGGGGGGGGGGGGAGGAGGAAAGGAAGGGGAAACGGGACCAGTCATACTGGTTATGACACATCTCTCATATGACTCGCATTTGCATTCTTACACTGGGGCCAGGAGTGCTGGGGATTTCCTGTTCATGTTGCCTTAGCAGACTCCGTGTGTGTGTGTTTTCCGTGGGGCTTTTTAGGTGTGGGTGGAGCCCTGAACCCACAGAAGGGAGCGGAAGCGGAGTGGTTCCCCCCTCATTTGAGGTATGTCATCCTTTCCTCAATGACGGAAGCTGTTGCTATCTGTGGGGGATAGTGAGGAGGAGCATTGCTTCTGCCTCATGACTTTGGTTGTTTTTCACCCCAGCAAGGGGCATTTTGAGCAATTCAACCTGTATTCTCAGTGTCTTGTCTTCTTTATTTTTTAAAATCGGGTTCCTCAATGAGATTTCATGACACCACTTTTGCCTTTTTGTTGTTGTTGTTCCTGAAGCATTTCTTCTGCTTTGTTCTCAAATGTACAAAGTTCCTATTGTCTTGAATTTATCTACTGTGAGTGTGTATGAGAGAGAAAAATTTCAGACTGGTAATCGATGTATGTCAGTGTGTTGCTAAATGGTGTGCAAGACTGGTCACTGTCAAGGTACTTTGTAATGCAAAATGTATGTAATTTACATTTGTCTTTCTGATGCCTTGGAAGAGGGCAACAATACTGGCTTATTTGGTTCTGTTTTCTTACTTTCACAGTGTTTATATTTTTGGACACTGAAATAAAGACAATTTGATTTTTTACAAATCCTGTGGTGTTTAGTTCTTTGCTGCAATGAAACAAATCTGAACTTGGAAGGGTTGAGCTCTTGGAAGGGGGGGATGTTCAGAGACTAGGGTTCCCCATCTCCAAATGCACAAGGCCTGTTGCCATATTAAAGAAACAACTGAAAATGATAGAGTAGCAGATTGATAGAGAACCATTAACAACTTTATTAACAACATATGAAAGGGTTGAAAAAATTGGAGCTTTTAAACTACAATACTCAGAATCCTCCAGCTGACAGACCTGTAACTTAGTATGTAAGAGGGTGTCGTAGCACCTTTTGGACTTAGAGAAAGAAGCTGGTAGCATAAGCTTTCATAGCTTTAAGCTACATCTGAAGGAGTAGATTGGCTTCTGCAAAAGTTTATGCTATCAACTTCTCTTCCACATCTCAAAGATCCTACAACACCCCTTTGCATACAGACCTAGATCAACACAGCTATGTGTTTGAATAGTATTTCCAGTCTATTTGGACTATTAGTTGCAAATCAGTGTGATTCAGTGATGGAATAAGGGGTTAATAGTATTCTCAAAGGGCAGCCAGTGTGGTGGTGTGGTTTGAGCATTGGCCTGTGACTCAAGACCAGGTTTCAAATCCCTGCTCAGCCATGGAAAATGTGACATTGGGCAAGTCATACTCTGTCAGGGGAAGGCAAAGGCAAATCCCCACTGAAAAAATCTTGCCAATAAAACACCATGATAGGTTTGCTTTAGGGTTTCCATAAATCACAACGACTTGAAGGCACACAGTTAACAAAATGTTCACAGGAAGCCTATGTAAATTGGTGTATCCAGAATTTGATGTGGCTGTTTCCAAGAACACACGGGTGGGGTGGGCAGGGATCAAGTTTGTTTATTACTTATTTATAGTATTTATACCCCGCTCTTCAGCCAAAAGGCTATCAGAACAGCTTACATCGAGCCTTGCTTAGGCCACAGTAGTTGGTCTGTTACTCTTTGGACAGCTGATGAGGTTAGGGATTGCCTTACAGATCCCATCATCCCAGGTAGCTAGGTTCAAGTTGCTCAAGTTGCATAACACTGCGTGGTTTCAGTATGGGTGTGAGAACATAGGAAGCTCCATTAACACAGCTTGTAAACTTGTTTATAATGAACAAAAATAGCCTTTCCATAAACATGGGCCGGTAGCCAGCTGGACAGTGCTGGCAGGCAGGAGCCTGGTTGTGTGTATACACTGCAAATCATGAGCAGCTGTGGGATCTTACTAAGGTAATCGCCAGTGAGAGCAATTTGTGCTTATCTGCAGTTTGTTGGTCATGTAATGGAAACATTTCATAAGGGCTTGCTGGCTAATACAGGTGACTGGGCCCTGTGGGTGTTGGACAGCAATAGTGTGGTTCTCTTTGGTGGAACATTAAACATGACAGCTATATAAACTCAAGTGACTGGTGGCGTCACTGATTTATCAAGGACAGGGTTTCTTAACCAGGGTTTCGTGATAGTTCATGATTGGAGGCGAAACCCTTTCTTTTGAGATGTAGATATATTTTTATGCATTATTTCAAGAGTTCTTCTAAGGTAAAAAGGTTCATAAAGGCTGATCATGAAAGTCTGTTGGCTTGTCCAGAGTTATTTTCTTTTGTAATGTGAAATACAGTCAAAACTTACAAAGACAAGGATGATTATTTAGAGAATAAAATATGTTAGAAAATGGGCACTTTGAAATAACCATATTAGTATGTTGCTGCCTCTATCATTGCATCTGAGGAAGTGGATTGATGTCCATGAAAGTTCATGCTAAGATATATCAATCAGCCTTAAAGGTGGTGCTAAATTGCTTCCCCTTCTTAATATAATTCAGTGTGACACAAGGATACATGCTTTGGGGCAAAGTCCATCTTTTAGCTTCAGTACTTTAAAGGCTATGGGTGATACATCAAGGATTTACTAAATATGTCCCTTGTAGCCCTGTGGGTTTCGGTGGAATGCTCGGTAAGAGCTGAGCAAGCAGGTGGGATGAGATCAATGGAGACTGGGCCCCAGAGGCTACAGGAACTCTGCCGTGATTCAAGGCTCAGGAATTTACTCCTTGTAATTTGAGCTGCTGCCATTTTAGAGCCTGTAACCTGGTAATTTTCCCTTCCACAACAATCAGGTGATTGCCTGCTGTTTGTAGTTGTGTGCCTAGGTGACCCTAAGGCAAACCTGGAGCCAGCTCTTTGAGCACTGGACTACAACTCTGGAGATCACCATTGAATCTCTGCCTGGCCATTATTATTATTAACCTTATTTATAAATGCACTGGGTGACTTTGGGCAAGTCACACTTTCTCAGCCTCAGAAAACCCCATAAGGTCACCATAAATTGGAAACTAATTGAAGGCAGACAGAAACAAAGGCAAACCTATTGCAGGATTTTCTAGGCAAGATTTATTCATCTGAGGCTGAGAGTATATGACTTGCCCAAGGTCACCCAGTGGGTTTCCATGGCTGACCGAGGATTCAAACTCTGGTCTCCAGAGTCCTAACCAAACACATGTGATAGTCCTTTTTATAAGATTAATTCTTCAGCAGGTATGAAGTGCTTGAAGTTTCTGAAACAGGACTGATACTAATCAGTGTAACTCTATTCTTTGCTTTTACCTCAAAGTGTGGGATTGCCACTTGCCAGAGCATCGGAGACCTAGACTGGCTACAAATGAAGGTCTTACATCACTGACTGCTGCTCGTAACAAGCAGTTTCTCCCCAGAGAAAACTTTGTTAGCAAGAACCAGGCCTCAAGTTCAGCCCAACCCTAGATCCTCTTACAACTACACACTCCACCCTGGTCAATGAGTCAGTTAAAAGTCAGTCTTTGTCATAGCATGGCTGCTCCGGTCCTACACAGAAGCCACAAAAGTTTGATGTGATGGGGTATAGGACTGTGCCCTACTTTTTTGTTATTGCTAAGCATTCTGGGTACAGTAAACAGGTAACTTAATTTGGGACCTTGCACTGATCCTGGGTAAAATCTTTGTCCTACTGTAAAGTACTGTTTGGAATGCTAAGCAAAGCTTAGAAACCCTCTAGAATCAGAAGACACTCCCAAATGCCCTTAGGTCTTTAGTCCTCTTGTTGCTCCTAGTCAGATGTTTGTTGCCCCACACACCCACCCCCTTGTGTACACTGTTGCTGCGAATTATCAGACAAATGGAACATCTAAGCATGGGGCAACTTAGGGCAAAGAAAAATTTTAAAGTGAAGACAAGGGTTCTAATGGCAGACTTGGCCATTCATTAGAGAGTTGTTCTTCTGTGTGCAGGGAGAAGACTAAGGAGCAAACCACAGTGGTATGCTTCTGAGACTGATTGGGATATAAAACCTACAAAATCTAGGCTTTGTGATGACAGTTCTATTGTAAATTCTAAGTCCGTGTATTTTTTTTTTTTTTTTTGCATGTTGTTTCCATTAAGCACACTTAATAAAAGGGCTTAAAACCTGCTTCCCACATTTGAGAAGACTGCCTGACAATAACAGCCCCTAACTAGCCCCTAGTTTTAGATGTGTACTTTCATCCAGTGTAATCTGAATCACTACACTGATGTGAACTAGAGCTTGATGATGAATTCTGAGGACAATGAAAGCATGACATCCCTTTTCACTAACATTATCAACTAAAGAAAGAATCTGCCTATTTTGTGCATCAGATTTATTAGTCAATGTGTGTCAGGGGCTGTTGTGGCTTCTCAAATTATCACAGCACAGACTGTGCCCAAATAACCTTTAATCAGGCATGGTCACCAGTTCTCCTTGTCAGTGATTCCAAGGACTGTTCAAGGTCAAGAATCAGACTTCCTTTATGGGACACATAGCCCTTGTTTAGATAAGACTATTAAACAAGCTGCAAACCTTTCCATGCTGGCTAGATGATGCAAGATACCTCATTCTATGCAATGCCTAGTCCCACTACTGACCTGTGTGTGCTAATAATCTGCTATTGCCTGATATGGAGGATATTTTTTTTACCCTTTGAAATATAACTGTTTAATGTAAGGATTTTGGGGTGTGCGAAGGTTTTTTAAATGCATGGTTTGATACCTGTGTTCTTTTTATTGCCTATAAGTCTGCTGATAATAAATAGTGCAGTACACATGTAATCCAACATTGTCTTGCACAAAGGATGTTAGGAGGATGAGGAGAAGCTTCTGTCTCATAAAAGAGTTTCTACTACATTGTGGCCTAAATGAATCACAATCTGCCTCAGAATAAAGCTGCTGATTTCTATATGTAAGATGAAAGAAAAAGCATTCTCTTCTGCCATGATAGATGGGTTGCCTCCTGCATATACTGTTATCATGTAAGGTGACTGCAACATAAGCCCCAGCCTTGCTCTTTTCAATAAAATGCCAAGTACCTGGAGGGTTTTAAATGACACAATTTTTGTTCTCCCAATCTGCAACATCGTTCTTTGCTGTACTAATTTGTGTGTGAATTGCAGTGTTTCTGTCCCCTTGGCTATGCCTCTTCAGCCTCCCAGCACTGATGATGTGTGGGAAATCCACAGAGCCCAGACGATTCCACATTGCACCTTGGGGCCCTGTCACGCCATTGCCTGTGCAAGACACTCCCCCTGTGAATAGACAGAAGGGTCTTTGATAACGCCCCAAGCACATCTCCAGCAGAACAAAGGCAGAATAGCTAATGACTCCCACTCACGCAGTGACTCTCTGCCAGGAATTTGAAGCCCCTCCACCCCTCACCCCACCCCCCAGGCACAGGCTGAAGGACAGCAATGAAAGGGGAAAAAAATCTAAGCGAGGATATGGGTATTATAGAACAAGGAAGAGCCTAGCACACCAAATGCAATCAGGTTGATTTCCTGTGCTTTGGCTACCCAGAAGACAGGATACCAAAGCGGATGGCCTGTTCCGCATCCGGCACCTGCTGAAGTTCCTGTGTTCTCACTGAGTGAAGGGCAGCGGAGGGGGGGGGGAGAGAAGAAAGGAAAGGGGAGAAAGTGATGGAAAGTGTGTTTGTACCTACAGTCTCATAAGATTCTTATGATCACAACTCTCTCCTATATTAGTTATTTCTAAGACCACAACATATTTTTAACAGGTATAGAATTTTTTTTTCTTTCTGTTGGTTTCATTGAATTTCTTTCTCTCTTTAGTAAGAAGCAAAAAGAGTGTTTGAATCCCCACTCAGCCATGCTAATGCAGGAATTTGGACCCATCCTACAGATCCTTGTATGACTGAAAAATGAAACTAATTACTGTCCTTTACTTAACTATTTGCCATGAGTGATAAATGTCAGTCAAAGGAAGCTCAGTTTTTGTTTTAGTGATCGTTTAGCTTAATTCATTCTATCATTCAGGCAGAAGCCACTCTTATCATGTACCCCACCTGTGTCTCAGTATGTCTTTGTGACATACCAACCAGTCTAGATAGTACAGAAGTTGCTCAAGGTTTTTATTCAGAGTGGTTATCCTTTGTCCAGCCTCTTCTAACCCGAGTGGGTGTGCCCTTGCCATTCTTCTCATGCCATGTAGCTGGAGCAGGCTAAAATCCCACGATTACTCCACTTCTCAGCATGTGGAATTACTACTGAATATTATCATGGGCAGGGAGCAGCCAGACAGCCTCATTAAAAGGCTCCAACCTGAGCAATTATGGGCCACACCTTGGAATAATTAGCACCCATGGGAAACTGCTTTGTAGACAGGCTGCGTAAACCCACAGCTAGAGCAGGTTATGCTAGAAGCTAGGACTCCTGGTGTTGTCGTATTTCTCCTGTCCCATGCCCCCCAGAAACAAAATCTAGTGAGTTAGTATTAAGAAGGGGCCTCAAGTCCAGACTCTTCCAGGGACCCAAACTTCATACGAGTCACATGACCTCTTTGAACCCATGTCCTGTATTTCAAATCATTAATGATAGACATACACAGCTGAATCTATATACACTGAACAACTACTCTCAGATTTTAAAAAACTGGAGATCCCCAACAGCAAATGAAAACAATGATTTCATTACTTTTGCCCCATGCTATACTGCATGAATAACAGAAGATTATGCATACACCAAAAAATAAAAACAAACTAGTGCATGATGTAACCAGACAAGTGAGGCAAATTTCACACATGGACATTTCCCTGTCATGTTTTAAATACTTTGTACAATGAATGCAGAGATTGTCATTTGTACATTTGGTTGTTTATCTATTCCTAACCTAAAGCCATCTTTCGAGCAAGCTGGGTGTGTAGCAAACTAGAAGTGTGATTTTAATTTTTGTGATAAAAGTGAAAATGCTAATATTCAATGTCTCATATGAAAATCTATACACAGCCCCTCAATTTGCTTAGCACTCCTCAGGAACTCCACTTCAGAACAGGGACCTCGACAGTGAGGGAATCATCGCCTCTTGGGGAGCAGGCAGAATTTGTGTCCTAGTAGTCAACCTTACTCTAAACCACAAAATTTGAATGTTTCCAGCCCTGAACAGACAAGACCACTACAGTGCTAGGTGGAGAAAAAGGATGCCATCAAGTCACACTACCTTCTTCAGCTTTTGAGGAGACAAAAGAGGTTGGAAAATAATTTTTTTAAATCATGTCTAATGGAAGCTGGGATTGTAACCTTGGTCAGCTTACCCATGTACTTCTTTAACTTTTAAAGTGATGGGGGAGGGGAGAAGAAAGCAGAGGTCATGAATGCCTCTTTCTTTCCTTTATAATTTAAATCACTTTTTGAATTATGATATGGAAGAAACCTGTGTTGCTAGAATATAATGCCTACTGAGAGCAACAGGACTTTTCAAATTCCTGGAAGGAACTTGCATGTCTTTCAGAAACATGAACAAGTGCAAATTCTGAATTTCCTCCTGCTGGATAGGATATTCTATTCTTTTCCTGCTGTTCTGATTGATTGTGCCTCTCGATGGCAGAAAATGCTTTGATTTGAAGAGTGTCCTCCTCCCATCTTGGGCAATGCCCTTCTACCTGAATACAACCAACACCACTTCTCCTGCAGCTCCAGCTTCCCCTTCCTGCACTGTCAGGCTGCACATGCCAGACACTCACGGGGACAGGCTTAGGGAGGTGCCTTGGGAACGGACTGACTCTTTCTTGTCCCTCGCCCTAGTAGGGCGTCACTTGCACATTTCAGCTTAGGCACACTGCCAGTCAGCTTGGAGCAACAGGCAGCTTGGCAAAAGCCTGATAAAATGCAAGGAGAAATGTGAGGTGAGTGGGATCTCCAATGGTTGTGCAGCTTCAAAAGGGAAAGGGTCAAAAACACTAACATAAGCCTGTGTTTAGTACTTTGGACGGTTGCTGCCTGGTCTCCTTCAGAGCATATCCAAAGTTCATATTGCAACCTTTGTCTAATCACAATAATCTCTAATGGATTTGGAAGCAAAACAAACATACACACACAACCACCACTAACCCCCCCCCCCAACACAGCAGTCGACAATCAGGCAATCTCTCTGCTTTCTCTATAAATGACCCAGATCTCACCTCCTAGAAACATTGTTTACAGAAAACTCAGTCTCACACCTGTTGTTTCTGTTCACAGGATGTGTGGAAAATAATTCGTTCTCGAGTATAAGAGCAGAGAACTTTTATATTCAAGACAAGGAATGGAATCCCTACCGCATTCTCTCCCGCTGCCCCACCAACAATTCCCCCCACCCGCATTTGCTATGCAAGGAAAACCCACATTGGACATAGATGTAGGAAGCATTACAGTGGTACCCCGGGATACGAAATCACCGCGTTACGAAATTTCCGGGATACGAAAAAAAAATAAATAGGAAAAAACTGTTTCGGGTTACGTTTTTTTTTCCGGCTTACGAAAAAATTTTTGGTGCTTTTCGGCGCTTTTTCACACGAAATCGCGGCTTTCAGCGCTAGCGGCTATGGCTTTTTCGGCTAGCGAAATTTTTCGGGTTACGAACGGCGCCGCGGAACGAATTACATTCGTAACCCGGGGTACCACTGTATATGCCTTGCATCTACTCCCCTGGATAGTTTGTCCATACATTTGTAAGTCTATTAGGGACATCAACATTGCTTTTTTGTCAATAGAAATGTATATGCTTGTGGTAGACAGCACAGTGCAGTGGCTTGAGTGTTGGACTATAACTCTGGAAACTTGGGTTCAATTCACCCCTCATCCACGAAACACATTGAGTGACTTTGGGCAAGTCACACAATCTCAGCCCCAGGAAACCCAATGATAGGTTCACTTTATGGTCATCAGAAGTCAGAAATGACTTGAAGGCATACAACAGCAACAAACAACATGCTTGTGGGGCAGGGATTATTACGCAGTGGGCACTTGTTCCAAAGCTCTCTTCCTATTGTTAGCTTAATTTAGATGAAAAACAAGGAGATCATGGCAAGAGAGCTCCAACTTTAGCAATGGGACTTGCTGACAGGTTACTGTAGGGAACAAAAGCCAGGGCCTTGGTCTATCAATCCACAACTGGCCCTGCCATTGGGCAAAGTAAGGCAGTCACCTCAGATTGCAGATGTGGGAAGTGACATTAGGAAATAATTGTGTGCTTGGCAACTGTCCTGCATTTCCTAACATGAGATTGAAGATGCTCTTCCTTCATAAAAATTGAAGAAAGATTAGATAGCCAGTTCTGTTCGCTATTGTATGTGGATGTGTGGGTGGGTGTATGCATGTACTATCTTGTCTTTAGTCTCATGTAACAAAACATCTTAGCCCAGTTCTGTCTGTTCTGAATATAAACACACACTTTAGAATTATTTTCTTGATATATATAATCCAAGTATATTTAGGCCTGTTACAGACTGCCAAAATAAAGCTGCTTTGGGTCTCTTTGGAGGTATGCTATTTAAATGATGCATGGGTCCTAAAAGTCCGGAGGTCGCGCCAAAGCCACACTCCATTCCTAAGCACTGGAGTGCAGCTTTGGTGCAGCTTCTGGATTCTTAGGGTGCATGCATCATTTAAACAACATACCTCCAAAGAGACCCGAAGCAGCTTTATTTTGGCAGTCTGTAACAGGCCATAGTTCCATTAATACGTGGCCTTGTATGAGAGAATGAAGCTGAAGATATTTGTGTATGTATACAAACAGCATACAGTATAAACGTATATGAATAACGTATGTGTGGGTACAGCAGTTTGGCTCTTATTACTCTTTCTGTTAGCTGATGATGACATCAAGGGGAAGCAGCAACTACAGGGTGGGACTGCTTTCCTTCCTGTGCCAAAGCCAGAGCTGTCCCCCACCCCTGAGCAACTTCCCTTTTTCTTCCTCTGCAGCCAGTTTCACCCACCCTTGATTCTTGACCTCTGCTGTATCTTAGGAAGTGAGGGTGCCAGCAGGAAAGGTGGCAGCCAAACAAATGGTTCTCTCATGCTGACATCACAGTTTTGCCTGTTCCTTGAACAACAAATATTGGGGAGTGGGAGGAAAATGTTATCCAGCACCTAGAAATATTACTTTTTGGACTAAGCCTTTCAGAATCCCCAAAACTATAAAAAGCTGACAACCAATGGTCACGGTGCTGCAGGATTCAGAGATTTGTTGCCTAAAAATGTAATTTTATAAACCTAAAAGTCGCTATGCACTGCTTCTCCCAGCTGTATACGTTCCCACCTTGTCTGGCATACCTTCTTACATTCAAGCACCCGCTCCAATCTTACTGGACAAGATTGTCCTGGCTGTTAATCCCAGTGAATAACAATCCTTTCCCAAAGCTGCTGTGCTATTGATGAGATCAGGGCTTTATTCAACAAGGCCTGCAGGGCAAAGGTCTACCCAGTTACACTACAGCTCAGTAGTTATCAAACAGGCTATACAGCTCTGCTACCTCCCCTTGGGAGAAACAAAGGGAGATGTTTATCTTGAGCAATGCATTTCAGTAATGGCCCAAGACTCATTCAGCTCCCATGCTACATAATCCAGATCCACTCCTCTCCACAGATAAATATGTGTATACTGCACACACACACACACTCCCCATTTGCAAGGAATACAATCTATGTCCTTTTTTGGAACTGCATCTGGGCACTGAAACATACAGTCCGGTCAGGAACGTAGCCAAGGGGGGGAGGGTTCTTGGGGTCCGGACCCCCCCTTCCATTAGAAAAATGAATGGTGTGTGCTGCTGTGCTGCCACACCCAAGCCCCATTATAATGGTGGCACTTAGTCTGGACCCCCCCCCCTTCCTAAAATCCTGGCTGCGTCCCTGGTCCGGTGGTTCTCAAAACTTTTTACCCTTGCGACCACCTTTACATCCCGAGATCATGCCCCCGCTTGATGTACGGTAGTATATGAATAAAAATATTTAGTTTGTTTAGTTTGTGTATTTTCATTCACACACTCATGTGTATTAATATTTTCATATAAGGAAATAGTTCTCCTATTTCTCAAGTAGAGGCTCCAAATGCATTTTCCTTCCAGAACAGAAAAGGGATGGGGGAGGGATCAGGGCCTCCAAGTTTTGTGCCCTCCCCTTTAGCAACACTTTTACCCTCCCCCCAATCCGGATCCTGCCTCCAGTTTGAGAAACACTGATGTAGTCTCTTTCCTCCAGAGTTATTTTTTAATGTCAGGGATAAAGGAACATATGTGAAATAGCATTCAAGCATGCTTTGAGAAGGGGGGGGATCTCCTTTATCAATGATTAGCCCCATGTGGAATAAAAGGGTAAAGCAAGGGTGGAAATCAGGTGCCCTCCAGATGTGGAATTGGAACTGGTGAGGGCCTTAAAAAACCATAGTCTGCCCACATCTGCACAATATCCAACAGCCTGGGCCAGCAAATAAAAGCTCAAAACACTCATATATAAATGCAAACCCATGCTTCTTAGCCATGCTGCAAATCGATGTTTTGGAATCCCTCCAGGGCAGAAAGGTTGGAATGGAGGCCTGGAAAAGGAGGGCTAAGTCTGGTCCCCTGCTTCTGGGTGGTGAGCCATGGGGGGAGGCACAGGCTGAAACTTTTCCCTCCAGGCGCCTTCCTTCCTGCCTTCCCTTCCTTTCCTTTCCTTCTGGCCGGCTAGTGCGGAAGCGGGGAATTTCCTGGCACCGCAGGCGGAACAGGATGGCGGAAACGAAAACAGGGGCGAGCCAAAATAGACAAGGGAAGGGGGAACAGGGCTCTGCCTTAAAGGCGCAGGACGCCCGCCACAGTTTCAAAATAGGTGTCCAATAAGGTTGCGTCTGCACTGCAGGAATAATCTGTTTTGAAACCACTTTAACTGCCATGGCTTCATGCTGTGGAATTCTAGGAACTGTAGTTTGTTGTGGCACCATTGGTGGTGCCACAACAAACTACAACTCACAGGCTATACAGCTCCTGGGAATGGTAGTTTATTATGGCACCAGCACTCTCTGGCAGAGGAGGATAAATGTCTCACAAACACAACAGTTCCCATAATTCCTTAGTACTGAGCCAGGGCAGGTTAAGGGGTCTCAAACTGTATTACTGTATTTCTACAGTGGGTTTGGAACTACAGATGAGTTTTTTTTCATAAATTAAAAAAAAGTTGTTACTTTATAATTTACTTTATACACACACACACACAACCTACTGTTTCAGTGGAAAGAGACTCTGCATCCAAAGCCCAGTCTTGGCAAATCGGATCAAGAGGGAAAGGCAGCGGGCTTCAGTGGGGAGAGACTCTTTGGGGAAGAGAGAAGAGACGGCTCGATTCCCCCCCTCAGATCCCTGGGTGTCCAGGCTCTCCTGTGTCTTCCCATAGTTCCTCTGGGAAAGAGAGAAGGAGCCTCCATTCCCCCAAATCCCTTTGCCTCCCTATTGCTCCCTGGGCTGTCTGAGGGGCAATCAAGCAGGCATGTACTGCAAAGCCCATCTGCTCAGGCGCTCAGGCAGAGGCAAAAAAAAGAAAAAATAATAGTTAAAAATGGTGTTCAATGGCTCTCCTCACACATCGGTCTATGAATGTGGAACAGAGGGGAGGTTGCAATCCACCGGGGTAAAGGCTATGCGAATGGAAGAAAATGGCACTGGCGATGCAGAAAGAGAACAAAGAGGGTGACACCCCCCAGGCCAGCCCCTTGAGCGCTGCTCCTCCCATCTCCAGGTTCCCGAATCAGACACCCTTGTCATTCCCATTCGGATACCGCAAATCAGACGCCGGGAGCAAAAATAATCCGCTTTAAAACCTACTGTTTTTTTAAACCGGTTTATAGGCATATAATCCAGATTATAAAATAAAACCCGAATCAGATTCGAAACTGAATGGGAACGATTCCGGGGCAATGCATATCGGATTCGGGGTTAAATGGGAACGATGCCCCCTTAATTCGCATCCTAATCGACATTTTAGGCCAGTGGGAACACCACCCAAGATATAGCTGTGTTACTCTGCAGAATCAGTATGTAGACAGATCTTGTAGCACCTTTGAGACTAACTGAAAGAAAGAAGTTGGCAGCATGAGCTTTCCTAAAGTCTACTTCCTTAGGGAAATATGGTATATACCATACTCTCTCTCTGTGTGTGTGTGTGTGTGTGTGTGTACACACACTACAGCGGTGATTCCCAAACTTTAGTCATCCAGATGTTTGGGAATTAAGCTTCCAGAATTCCTGATATTTGACCCACCTGGCTGTGGCTTCTGGGAGCTGAAATCCAAAAACATTTGGAGAAACAAAGTTTGGGAACCAGTGTACTAGAGTACAATACCAGCGGTAGGGATTTTCCCTGACAATTGCCTCCTTTTTTCACCTTGGGTCTGTTTTTTATGCCCTGGATACCCTCAGCCACCCACAGAAATTAGGTGAAGCATTTCTCTTCCGTGCTGGAGAAAGCTTCATTTGTTTAATTCTTGTGGCAGAGCAGCAAAGCCTGTTAAAACAGGCAGCAATCCAAAACTAATCCCTATTAAGTGATCTTGAATACACGTCCTCGAAAGTGCATGAGCGGGGAACTGCCCTTTCATATTTATGCCATGGAGCTTTGTACTTGTGTGTGTCCTTTCTGCAAATGTGCTAATATGAACTATAAAAACTCATGTCTCTCCCCACCAGTTGTACTGAGAAATCCCCACATGCCCTTCATTCTCTTATGCTCTCAGATCAGGTTTCCTCCCTACCACAGGTAATGCCTCTTGGTCCTGATCTGCAACCCACTCTTTCCTTAATATTCCAGCTTTGCCTAGAACAACTGGGCCTCCTTACTCCCCTCTGCAAGAAAGATATGTGGGAGAAGGATTTGGCAAGAAGCCAGAAAGGCAAAGGGGGAGGAGGAGAAAAGGCATGAATCAACAGCTGCATTCCAGCCCTTAGACAAAGAACGCTGCCTTCCAGCAAAGGGCAGAGGTGCTGCTTCAAGGCTTTTTGCTTGATATCAGATCATCCCTGCCTGTGTAAAAGGGAATCGCTAAAAAAATATTGGAATCCACTCTACCACCCCATTTTTTATTGTATTAACTCTAGCACAAAACGGCATCAGCAGCACACACACACACACACACACACAAAATGAACTGCAGAAAAATAACCATTTCTCCACTGTGTTTAACCACAAACAGTTGTATGTGTATTCATACACACACTGATGTCTGGCATATAAAATGAAACTGATCTCATGTGGCCTTGAGTATGAGCACCAATTTAATCTCTGTTCAGATCCAACATTCTTCATATAAATTGAAGGACAGATTCCTGCTATCCCAAGGCTTGTGTATAAAGCCAGTGTTTAGAAAAGTCACTGTAGATGTTAGAAGCTGAAAGTAGTAACGTTAGAAGTTGTTTGGTAACATGCCTCTACAGCCCTCCTGCTCTGACTGCAGGATGCAGTGGGAAGCTGCCAACCACTACCACTTTAAAGATGTTTCCCAGAAGACCATTTTTCCTGTATACTAATTGGCTTCAATTCTGGGTCCTAAAAGCTGATCTTTCTTTTAACTGTTTTAATGAAGTTCAGGTTGCTCTTTCTGAACAAGAAAGCTGGAAAGACAGCCCAAGCAGTATGTGATATACAGTGAGAGCTCACTGAAAATAATTATTTAGCTGAGGGCAAAACTGGTATTCAAGTGCAATGCACTATTAATACACAAAAACAATACAGCATTGTAGGCAAAGCTCTTTCACAACGACAATTTTACTGACAATTCAAAATGAGAATTCCCAATACTTTTGCAACACTACACTTGTGCAAGTGGATCTGCATTGCCTGAGAAAATTGTCCTCTCTCAACAGAGAGGGCACCTCTCCTTTGTAAGAGGAGATCTGAAGAGAATGGCTAGCACTTTACCAAGGAGGAGACATGGGCTGGGGGTTCTGAAGATAGGACATCACTACAGCAGAGATAGACAACCTGGAAAAAGGAGAGAGATGGATAAAATAATCAGAACAGAATACACAGCATTACATTGAAAACAGAAGCCCAAATAGTAATGGCAACAGAACGAATTCCACACATAACCAAAAAATTACCAAGTGTGTGGTCAAAATTATATATATAATCACCACACGTGATCAGGGACATCTTCAACCTGTGACAGACTACTTAGAATAGTTAAACTTTAAATTAGTTGTCGCTATCACATGCAATTTAACATAGTTAATCTAAAATATTAAGAAGCCAAGCCCTTTCTCCAGTCCATCTGCCTTGGTCCAGGCCTCGGAGGTGGAGAAGAACTGCTGGACCTGATCCCATTCCCCACCACCTTTCCCTTCTCCTTTTGTGTCGTGTCTTCTTAGATTGTAAGCCTGAGGGCAGGGAACTGTCTAACTAAAAGATTGTATGTACAGCGCTGTGTAAATTTACAGCGCTATATAAATAAAGGTTAATAATAATAATAATAATAATAATAATAATAATAATAATAAAGTGAAGTGCCCCTTTCTAGGAAAAAAAGACAGAGCTGACGCTTAACCAAGAAAAGGGAGTTTACCAGATTGGTAACTGATATTACCTAAAAAGGTAGAAGAAGAGATTTCTTCCACAAGATCCAAGAAATCAATTGAAAAATTAAACTAAGAGTAGGGATGCACATTATATGATCAGAACAAAATAAAAAGATGATGGAAGCAATATGCTGAAAAGTTATACTAAAAAGATGAAAGACCTATACATTTCTTCAGAGAAGAACCTTTAGGTGAAGAACATAGCATTTCAGAAAATTAAATGGAAACTGCTCTAAAAGCACTTCAGTGAAATAAATTAGCAGAAATAAGTGGTTAACCAACAAACCTGTCTCAACCCTTACAGACAGTATTGATCCAAATTCTACAAACAATCTGCCAACAAATATGGAAAACAGCACAATGGCCTACAGACTAGAAATGTTCAGCACACATGATAATACTGAAGACATGAGATACATAGCAGGGATCCCTGGTAATTAAAAAGCTATTCAAAACAAGGGAAAAACCTACCCAACCACTTTAGCATTAGTATAACGGATACAAAAGAAAGTGGGAACAGGAACAGGCATTCATTAAGTCAAAACACAGTGGTATATAGTGAAAGAAGAAGCTAGACTTTCCATTTCCAACTACATTTCATTGTTGATAAAAAATAAAAGCCTTTGGTCTCATTAATTTAAAAAGAACATTTGATGTCACTGGAGTCTACATAGTTAGGATTATTGAACAACCTTAGATTTTTAACCAAAGTGTTGTTAGACAGAAGTGGTAACACAACAATGCAATAAAAGGACCCAGGACTCAGTAAAAGTCTGAAAGGAAGAACTAAAAGAGTATGACTCACATGAAACTGCTCATCATCTGTTTGGTGTCTTCTGAGCTTCTAGAATTGGCAAAGCTGATGAATGAACAGTAAACAGCAATCCAGGCACACCACTTTAACTGAAATACCATAAAGTAATATAATAAAAGCCTCAGTGGGTTCAAAAATCATACCAGGTACTACCTAGTACAGGTCTAATATATCTATAAACAGTTCAACTTGTGTGTTCAGTGAACACAGAAATCCACTTGGAATTCATATTTCCCTTTCTGATCTGTAACATGCATTCTAGTTGAGCCTCTTTGTTGTTGTGTGCTTTCAAGTTGTTTCTGACTTGGCAAACCTATCATGGAGTTTTCTTGGCAAAATTTGTTCAGAGGAGGTTTTGCCTTTGCCTTCCTCTCAGGCTGAGAGAATGCGACTGGCTCCAAGTTCACCCAGTAGGTTTCCATGGCTGAGTGGGGATTCAAACCCCGTTTTCCAGAGTCGTAGTCCAACATTCAAACCATTATGCCATGCTGGCTCTAGCTGAGCTTCTATTAATATGTTTTTGAGTTAGTAAAAATAACTTTTACAGATTTGACTACTGGGCTTTCTTTGCAACTTTCTTTTTTACCATTTTCCTCATTTAAAAAAAACCTCTTCTGAAGTCAAATTAAACTACACTAGAGTCCCCTAGAGCTTTCCCACATACTTGTATAAGAATAAGATGTAGGGTGTCATTTCCTGCTGGTGGGCAACTGATTTGCTACTGTATGAACAAAACTGTAGATTATATGGGCCTCTGGTCTGCTTGAACAAGGCTCTTTTTTATATTCAGTGAGAAATAGAAATGATGATGTGATGTGGTCATATGGTTATTCACCCCGCCCCTCCGGCTTTAGACAAAATTTTTCTACCCTGCTTCACCATACTCACATGTTTTGTACTTCTATGGCTATTAATATATTGATTATTAAGGCATTTCCTGGTCAACATTTCACTCCATGCATCTGAAGAAGTAGACCAAATAGCCTACGTTACAACTTCTTTCGCACAGTTAGTCTCAAAGGTACTACAAGATCACTTTGCATAGATAAGGCCTCTGTATAATAATGCCTCAATTCTCTACATACTTACTTGGGTGTAAACGTTACGGAACACAATGCAACAACCAGAGCAAAATGAAATGAATTAGGGTAAAACAAATAGTAGTTTCCAAAACTGTGCTGGCTCATTTCAGCTACAATAAGAGTAAGGAGGGGTTTTCCTCCTTTTTAACACTCTGGCATATTTTAAAAAACAAACACAATCTTTTCAAAGGGAGATAAATTAATTACAGTGCACCTGCGTACTATATGCGGCTTTGAGCTTATGTGCAAAGCCGTGCGCGGGGCGGCGACTCCCATTTGGATGAATGGGGCACACGCCAGTGACGCACGTGCGCCGCCGCACCGCCGCATACACGAGTCCCAATCACTTGAATGGGACTTGAGCTTGCGCGGTATTTGGCTTACGTGGGGGGAGGGGTCTGGAACGGATCCCCCACATAAGCCAAGGGCGCACTGTATATGATCTCCATCTTAGTAAAAAATCAAACCATCCAATAGCAGTTACATGGTAACAAATTGTTGGCCTAGGCTTCCACTTGATTTGCTCAGCTAGTGTTTTTGATGTCCTGAAGTAAAGAGCCTAGAACATCAGTACTCACCTTTAGCATTAAGCCACACATACTAAAAATCATTCCCAGAAGATTCATGTAGTCAGGTGTAGGGTCTTCCAAAGTAGGGTTGTTCTCTGTGGATGGAGGCTTGTATCTACAAATTAAATGTCCCATTACAGGGAAAATAGAAAGCATTAAATTATGTCTGCTGGCAGATTATCCACCTCCTGTGCTATCTTCGCACAAGCACAAACCTTTTGCTCTCTGCTACCTAAGAAAGCAGGTAGGGCTGAATCTAATAGATTTATCTTACAGGAGGCAGATTTCAGTGAACATCAGGAAAAATGTTTTGTCGTTAGGGCAATTTTACAATTGGACCAATCTCCTGGCTGAGAGAGTTTGGGCCCAAATAGCTAGGCCAAAATAAAGCTGCTTTGGGTCACTTTGGAGGTATGCTATTTTTAAATGATGAGTGCGTCCTAAGAGGCTGGAAGCCATGCCAAAGCCACGCTCCAGTCCTAAGGACTGGAGCGCAGCTTTGGCACAGCTTCTGGCCTCTTCAGATGCGTGTGTAATTTAAACAGCATACTTCCAAAGTGACCCGAAGCAGCTTTATTTGGGCCGGTCTGTTTGGGCCCTTTCTTTTACACTGCACTGAACAGGGGACAGAATCATAGAATCAGGTCTTGACAGTTTATATTATACTTTCTGATTCTGTTCTTTCATTACTGTAATAGCATGCTACAATGGTAAACATTTATTTGTCAAGTTCTTGCTACTGAAACAATTCTTTAAAGTTCTATATTTCCTCTCAGTAGACCTTTATGTTCAAAATATTTTACTTTATTTCTTTGCTCTTAATTGCCTGTCATTTGCCTAAACCAGAAACAACCATCTCTATCTCTTCTCTCCAAGCATACATTACATTTGGGTAGGTGTATATTATATTATCAGGTTCCAATACTATATATGAAGAATTAAAAAGCCTGATCTTTCCTGTGCACTCAGGAAATGCGAGGAGGGGGACACCAGCAGACAAATTATCAGTTACATCTTAATCCTATTTAAAAACATAAGATTTCATAGAATTCAAACATAACCATATTAGAATATCAGTATGCAAAGGGATCTTGTAAGCACCTTTAAGACTAACTATGCAGAAGAAGTTGTAGCATAAGCTTTCATAGACTTTAGTAGACTGAAGGAGTAGTCCAAGACTATGAAAGCATATGCTACAACTTTATTGGAATGTATTGGTTATCCTGAACCCTCAGATGACATGATTTATCATGAAAAATTATAATCCCCTCTATCCCTGGTTTGAGCTGTGGAAACGAGTGCTTTGAAGAATTCAATGATGGAAACATCACCATAGCTGCTAGAAGTAACCAGTTTACTATTAATATACAACAACACAAATTGCTCAGTGTTTTTTAAACTGATTCTTTATTGTACAGAAAGTTAGCTACTTTGCTTAACTGGAATGCCTTTTTTATAAAAAAAAAAAAACAATTGTGAACAAGGCAGAGACTGCACAGCCATCTATCAGGGCTGCTGTAACAGCATGTTGCCTTGAAGAGCCCACATTGAGCAGAGGGTAGGACATTATTAGATTGGGAAACTGTGGCAATAGATGCTACTGAACTGCCAGCCCCATTTAACGCAGCTAGTGGGGAGCAGCACCCAAATATACAAGGAGCCTGAGCTGTCCATTTCTGACTGATAAACCTCCTTCTTCACAGAGTGACCAGAGGTCCTCCTTTTCCAGGACATGTGCTGCCCTGCATTTCAGGCTTCTGTCCACAAGGAATTTCCAAATGTCCTCCATTTTGAGAATGACTAAGAAGCATGAATTTACATTTATATGAGTGTATTTAGCTTTTATTTCTTAATGTCCCTACATTTTTCTTGAATGTCCCACATTTTGTGATGCCTCGTCCTCCTTTGTCGTTAGGACAACTGATCACCCTGCTTCTTCCATTTCCATGAAGGCTTTATATTACTTCAGCAACAGCCCACCTTTGCGTTAGGACTGGTTGCTCTTCCCACTCCAGTGTGATAGACCCAGTCCTGATGGGCAAGGCTCTCCTGGTTTTCCTTTAAAGCCTCTCCAGGCAACAAGACTAGCCATCTCCCTCCCCTGGCATGTGGCCCAGTTACTATCAGGGCTTGTGGCTGAGACACTCTTTGATAAAATGCCAGCCATGCTGGCTGACTAGGGAGGGGAGAGGCACAGGATTTATTTGATCCTCTGGCTCAGTCTGAGCATTCGCAATCTCCGTCTCCCATTGTCCTTTGCAACTTTCCATGGCCAGCTGGCAGCTTGGCTACTGAGAAGGACAAGAGGCTGCGTGCTGACCAGATGTCCCCACGCCGCCAAGGAGGATGAGGCACCCCAAAATGTAGGACATTCCAGAAAAATGGAAGACACAGAATCATAGAGTTGGAAGAGAGCACAAGGGGCATCCAGTCCAACCCCCTTCTGCCATGCAGGAACTCTCAATCAAAGCATCCCTGACAGATGGCCATCCAGCCTCTGTTTAAGGACCTCCAAGGAGGGAGACTCCACTACTTTCCAAGGGAGTGTCTTCCACTGTCAAACCGCTTTTACTGTCTAGAAGTTCCTCCTAATGTTTAAGTGAAATCTCTTTTCCTATAGTTTGAATCCATTGCTGAGAATGTGATGAAATAAAAGCTAAACTCACTCATTCAAATTCATGCTTCTTAGGCCTGTTCTGAATGGAGGACATTTTGGAATTCCTCCTGGACTGAAGGTTGAGGTGCAGCAGGCCATATCCTGGAGAAAGGAGGGCGCCTGGCCACCCGTCCTCCGGCTGCTCAACTCATTTGCACTAATGGTCCTCATTCCACACGGCTGGGAGGTCGGCCTCCTTTTCAGGGCGCAGGTGGAGTGCTGAGGGGCCATTCTCAGGGGGGCCAGAGACCATAGTTGCAAAGAGGACAAAATGTAGGACACCCAAGAAAAATGAAGGCACAGCAGCAAATAAAGAGCCCTGGAGGCACAGTGGCTAAATGCCTGCACTGCAGCCACTCCCTCACAAATCATAAGGTTGTGAGTTCAATCCCAGCCAGGAGGGCTCAAGCTCAACTCAGGCTTGCATCCTTCAGAGGTGGCTAAAATGAGTGCCCAGCTTGTTGGGGGCAATTGGCTGACGCTTTCTAAACCGCTGAGGGAGTGCTTCAGTGCACTGATAAGCAGTGAGGAAATGGACTTGCTACTGCTCCTGCTAAATAAGAGCTGAAAACACTCATAATAATGTAAATATCCATTCATGCTTCTCAGTTCTGTTCCAAAATGGAGGACACTTTGGAATTCCCTCCCGGACGGAAGGCTGGAGCAGCATGGGTCACCTCTGCGCATGCGCCCAAACGCCCCCGCCGCGTCGCTATGGAGACCTCAGGACCGGGAGGGGCCCTAGCGCCCCCTTCCGGCTAGCGCAAGTGACTCTCCCTCCGTCCTCCCTCTCCGCCGCGGGGTCCCTGCGCCCGCCGTGTTCCGCGGGCGAGGGAGCCCCCAGCAGCCCCTCTGCTGCTGACCTGAGGACGCGGTTGGGCCTCCGCGGGTCCGCCATGCTGTTGCTGGACATCGCAGGCTGCCCGCCTGGCGCTCCTCCGAGCGGCTTCCTCCGCAACGCCCGCTTCCGCTTCCGCTCTGGGCGCCTGCGGCCGGGGCAAGTGAGGCTGTAACACCCCAGACCTCCCGCGCCCTGGTTCCGGCTGTCCTTCTCCCTCTGACACAGGCGACTCACCTTGGGCCACGTGGACTCAGGCTTCCCTGGAAACCTCAGGAAGAAACCCTTCTAGGACGCGGCCTCAGAGCCAGCCCCCAGAAGACCCACAAAACAGCACCTAGGCTTCCATCTGGGTCTCCAGAGCATGCATGCGCCGCCTCCACATGAGGAGGGACTTCCTGACAGTCAGACAGTGGAACACACTCCTTCCTCGGAATGTGGAGGAACTTCCCTCCCTGGAGGTCTTTAAGCAGAGGCTGGATGGATGCTTTGGCTGAGAGTTCCTGCATGGACTGGATCAGGGCCCTTGTGCTCTCTTCCAGCTCTATGGTTCCATAGTACATCATCATGGGGGGGTGGGGGGGCTTTTATATGGGGTGTGTGTTGTAGATTTTAGTGCATGGCCTTTTGTACTGTTTGTAATTGGTTTTGCAAACTTAAATGTTTTTGTTTCTAGGCCAGCGTCGGTCCCTCTCTGGGAGAAATGTGGCATAAAAATAGAAGAAGCTTCTTTCTTTCAGTTCATCTCAAATGTGTTACAAGATCCCTTTGCATACTGATATTCCATACTAACATGGCTATGCCTCCTGTTAGTACTCTACAGAAAGCAGCACTTCTTAATGTCTTTTACTTGGAGGTGATGAGAAAATCCAGAATGAAACCCTTGGAATGACATGGGACAATAAGGAAAGGATTTGGAAAGGAGGACAAAACAATAAAGTAAAGTAAAAATTCAAGCTTGTGTCCAATTTCTTAATTACAAAGTTCTCCTCCTGACAGTAATCTAGATTAGAATGGGCCTTTCTCTATCAGGGCTGGGTGCGGGGGTTAAGGGACTGAACCAAACACCTGCTTTCCTCTTGTGCTCAAGAAATCCAAAGATATGTCCACACTGCAGAATTATACCACTTTGCCATCATTTCAACTGCCATGGCTCCATCGTACTGAATCCTGGGATTTGTAGTTTCATGTGCACCAGCACTCTTTGACGGAGAATGCTAAAGACCTGGTAAAACTACCAATCCCAGGATTCTCTAGGATGGAATTCAAAAGATATAGCTGTGTTAGTCTGTAGAATCAGTCTGTAGAGAGATCTTGTAGCACCTTTGAGACTCACTGAAAGGAAGAAGGTGGCAGCATGAGCTTTGCTAGACTTAAAAGTCTACTTCCTCAGAAAGTTGATTAAAGTCTAGGAAAGCTCATGCTGCCACCTTCTTTCTTTCAGTGAGTCTCAAAGGTGCTACAAGATCTCTGTTCCCAGGATCCCCTATCACTGAGCCAGGGCAGTTAAAGCAGTCTTGTGAAGACACACCCAACTACAGGTGGTGGCAGATTTGGGTGTGCAACGCCGGTACCCTGGTGAGATCAAACTCTTCTACCCAAAAAGGCTCTGATGCTGAGTGTAAAGTTCAAAAAGGGGGAGGTTTAATTTAAAGAACAAAAATAGTTTTCTCCTCCCCAGCTCTAAAAGACAACATGCTCCCTCAATCCCTGCCCCTCGTGGCTGGCGGCTCAGGGGGGGACGGCGGAAACTGTGATGTTACGCCATATAATTAATTCATCTTTCGGGGAAGGGCACTTTCCATCTAGCCTAAAATCTGCAGTAGTAAAACCGCTGCTAAAAAAGCCCTCCCTAGACCCCCTAATTCGGAATAATTATCGGCCAGTTTCATTGCTGCCTTTTTTGGGGAAGGTGATCAAGAGAGCAGTTGCTTTCCAGCTTCAAGGGATCTTGGATGAAACAGATTTTCTAGACCCATTTCAAACCGGCTTCCGGGCGGGCTATGGAGTTGAGACTGCCATGGTCGCCCTGGTCGATGATCTCTGTCTAAGCATGGTCAGGGGTAGCGTGTCCCTGTTAGTGCTTTTGGACATCTCAGCGGCTTTCGATACCATCAACCATGGTATCCTTCTGGATCGCCTGAGGGAGTTGGGTATCGGGGGCACTGCGCTCCAGTGGTTCCGTTCCTACCTCTTGGGTAGATTCCAGATGGTGCAGCTGCGGGATGTGTGCTCTGATAAGAGGGCGCTTACATCTGGCGTCCCTCAAGGAGCCATTCTGTCCCCCATGCTATTCAACATTTACATGAAACCACTGGGAGAGATCATCCGGAGACACGGGGCGCGGTGTTATCAGTATGCCGATGACACCCAAATATGCTTCTCTGTGTCTCCAACTGATGCAGTGACTAGGAATGGCATCTCTCCTCTAGATGCCTGTCTGGAGTCAGTAATGGGCTGGATGAGGGAAAACAGACTCAGTCTGAATCCAGAGAAAACAGAAGTAGTTGTGATAGGCTCCCTGGGCTCGGGGAAGGAAATTTGTCCACCTGTCCTGAATGGGGTCACGCTCCCCCTGAAGGACTTAGTTCGCAGTCTGGGGGTGCTTTTGGACTTGATGCTCCACCTTACATCTCAGGTGGATGCGATGGTCAGAAGTGCCTGTTATCAGCTTTGGCTGATACGCCAGCTGTGACCCTACCTAGGCCAGGGGGACCTTGAAATGGTGGTACATGCTCTGGTAACCTCTCGATTGGATTTCTGTAATGCACTCTACATGGGGCAACCCTTGTACCAAACCCAGAAGCTTCAATTAGTACAGAATATGGCAGCAAGGCTGGTCACTGGATGTTCCAGGGCTAACCATATAACACCTATTTTGCAAGATCTTCATTGGCTGCCTATTTGCTTCCAGGCACAGTACAAGGTGTTGATTATTACCTATAAAGCCCTAAATAGCTTGGGCCCAGGGTACTTGGAGGACCACCTCTCCCTGTACAATCCGCCCCGCACTCTCAGGTTGGTCGGGAAGCATTTGTTGAGGGTCTCGAAGACAAGATATACATCGACCTCAGAAAAGGCATTCTCCAGCTCAGCCCCACAGATTTGGAAAACCCTCCCCAACGAGCTCCATTCTGTCACCTCCCTAGACCTTTTTAGAAACAAACTCAAGACTTTTCTTTTTCAACAAGCTTTCCCCCATGTATCCCAATATTGTTTTCCCTTGATATGCACATTGTTTTATCCAGCTAGTTTGTATTGGGTTTTAATATTTTGAATTGATTTGTTTTGTTCTGTTGTACACCGCTTTGATCTATTTTGGAAAAACGGTCTATAAATAAACTGGATTATTATTATTATTATTATTATTATTAAATAACTTGAAATTAAAGATACTTTAGAATGGCTAACTAGTACCTGGTAACTGATTTGGCTAACGTGTAAGAAATGCCCTTTCCGGCTGTCTGGGCCTGTTTGGCACCAAAAGACAGCAAAGACTGCTCCAAACTAAACGCCTCTAGCTAAAGCAGAGCATGCTGGGAAAGGGCAAACCAACCCTGGAAAAATGCAGGGGATCCTACAGCTCCTCCCACAACTAATACAATGAACTTTCCTACACTAAAATATACCATGGCCTGAACCAATATGAAAGGAAATGTAGGGGAAGATTCAAATAGGCTGGTCTCAAACAGCATGATCTCTCTCCATACTCTTTAGGATGGCAGTTAAAAGTGGTGCCAAACCGCTTTGAGTTCTGCAGTGTGGCTAACTACACCGTATGCCTTCTTCTGAACCTTGTCTTACTGGATATATTTCTTTCTTAGGCAGCACCAGCGCTTCTTGTTGCTGCTGCTGCTGCTGCTGTGTGCCTTCACAATTCATTTCTGCCTTCATGGGGTTGTCTTGACAAGCTTTGCTCAGAAAGGGGTTGAGAGAGTGTGGCTTGGCCAGTGGGTCTCATGGCTGAACCAGGACTCGAACCCTGGTCTCCAGCAGTCAGGCCACGCTGGCTCTCAGCAGCACTAGGCCTCCTACAAGGGAACTGAAAAGAGAGGCCCTGTTCTTGGCGGGAGATATATTGGCAGGACGCTTGTGTTCCTCCTATAGTCTTCCCCCAGGGATGGAACATTGTATGCGTAGAAGAAGGCGGTAAGGCAGAGCAGGAGCTGAGTGCTATGGATGTCTTCCAGTCCCTGCTTCTTCTCCAAGTTAAAAAGCCAACTCCAGAGGAGGAGGAGGCTGTATAGGGAAAACGGTGTAGCTGTAATGAAATGTCAGTCTAAGGTCTAAAACACAAACACAGTTTGAGACCGCTTTAGCCGCCTAGGCTCAATGCTAGGGAATCCTGGGAACTGTAGTTTTGACGGACATTGAGTCTTCTCTGTCAGAGAGAGCTCAGGTGCAACAATAAAGTACACTTCCCAGGATTCCCTGGCACTGAGCCAGGGCAGTTAAAGCGGCCTCAAACTGGATTGTTTCTGCAGTGTGTTTTGGGAGCAGAGATAGTTGGAAGGATGTTTTAGCTGCATAGGGGGAAATCAGATTTCTTTGGGAGTGTTCTGAGTTTAAGGAGACCATTCGCGTGCTAAAGAAGTTGGCCCTGTAATAGCTTGAAGTAACTAAAGTGGAGTAAAATATAACAACATCTAAAATCCACAGAACAGTGATAGCTTTAATCAGTATCAGTTTTAAATGGATGTTGTATGTTGTACTTTGCTATATGGCCAACATGGCTACCCCTGGATGTGTAAAGTGGAGTAAGAAAACAGAGAAGAGGGTTCCTTTAGGGCTGATAGAATATTATGCAGTCAGTACACATGTCCTCCAACAATTCACAGATGAAAACTGGTATGCATTTGGCTAAGCAGCATCAGAATGTGGTCAAAATGGCAAAAATCCTTAATGAGGAAAAACAGGCAAACTAGGGTAGCAGTTTGCTTTTGCCTGAGCCTATTGGAAGGACACGATTTTGCTCCTTCCTCTGAGTGAACTGTGTGCAAAAGGTGTTTTTGCTTTAAAATCCATTTGCATCAATTGAAGTAAACCAGGACAAAGGAAGAAAGTACATTCTGCCCTCCACCTTTGCAGCTTTGACTTTTGCAGATTTAATTATTTGGAATTTGATTAATATGCTCTCTCTAATAATCTCTAGGTCCTCCAGAGAAATTCTGCCAGTAGTTAACCATAGAGTTGTACTGAGGGACCTAAAGACTATTAGAGAAAACACTTCTATAGGCATTTGTAGGTCCTGCAACATGATTCCGTGGTCTAATTCTGGCAGATCTTGACCACAGAAGACCTAGAAATTCCTACACAGGTTTTCTCTCAGGTTAAAAAAGGACTATTTATTTATTTGCATTTTTTTCACTTTCATGGGGGTCCTGTGCCCCTAACCCCAGTGAATGTGGAGGGCAAATATAGTTGGAGGACAGAGAAACTGGGATGTTTTAAAAGCAGCTGAAAAGTTGGAACACTTAATCTGGATTGTCCCTGCCAGAGTGGGACAATTGAAGGGAGTGGGTGGGCTGCATGAAATACTGTTGATCCTTCTTATACACAGATTTTTTATACACGGATTCAAGCATCCATCCATGGTTTGAAATTGTTCAAAAAAAGTATAAATTTCAAATATCAAACCTTGATTTTTCATTTTTTATAAGGGACACCATTTTGTTATGTCATTATATTTAATGGGACTTGAGCATCCACGGATTTTGTTATTCACGGGGGATCTTGCAACCAAACCCCAGTGTATAACTAGGGTTCACTGTACAGCAATTTAAGCAATTCACGTTCGCCATTTTTTGAGGATCAGAGTTTTAGAATTGGAATGGATTCTACATCTGTTTCACCACTATGGGGAAGCTGGTTGCTTGATTGGCTTTGCCTATGGAAATTTATTTATTTTACAGCAAGGTGGTATTACTCTAAAGGGAACAAATGACCAGACTCAGAGCAATCATATCACATCAGTCAATTTTGAACTGTTCCTGGTGTTTCAGATCTTGCTGTGAATCTATCTGCATCATCAAGTATACAGGAGAAAAATTTACTGCACACCTGTGAAGAAGTCACTTGTATCTATCATGGCGTTCCCAGAGCCAAAACCCAAAAAACCTGAGTTGCCAAAGAAACTGTTTGGTACACTGGAATGTAAACAGGGAGCTGTCAGAGCAGTGAGATTCAATGGTGAGTGTATCCTTTATTCTATATAGCGGGACAATAAGTGTGTCATCCTGTTAGTGACATAAACCTATGCACACATGTTGCTTACTCGTGTGATTGTCTCTTTTACGATGGGGAACAGAGGGTTGTTCTCCTTTTCATCCCCTCCACACACATTCAAATCTCCCCCCTCCTGTGGTCTGCTGCTCCAGAGGAGAGGCAATTCAGACAATGAAGATGCAGCTATTCTCAGCTTTCAGAAGAAATAAAAAGTGATTGTACTCCATATATGACCTCACCATCATTTTTCCCCATACCAAGCTAACTCCTTCCTGATCATCTGATTTGCCTCCCCACTCCTTCCTTCCCCATTGGTAAACAGCAGCAACAGAGACTCTTCTCAGGGTTTAACAGCTGTTGGGGCAGAGGGGGAGGACACAAAACAGTGTGGGGAGAGCATTATGTTCTGCATGCTCAGTGTAGGACCTCAGCCTAAGTGTTCAGTTATGAGAGGTGGAAAAATTAAGAGGCAATTCCCTAAAATGAAAATAAAGTTTAGCATATGATTCTAAGGCGGGGTACAGACAGCCCAGAAGAGGCGCCTCCTTGGCGCCTCTCTCTGCTGCACAGCTGTGCTGCAGCATAAAAATTGTGCGACGCAGCTGCGCAGCAGAAAAGGAGCTCAAAAAAAGGCTCCTTTTTGCTGCACCGCAAAGCGCCAAAGATGGCGCATATATGTCACAGCTGTGCAGCTCCGTTTGGAAGCTGCGCAGCTGCGACATAACAGTTACGCATGCTGTGTGTAAGGCGCTGTGTAATGGCAGCTCATGCATGACGTGCTAGGGTTGTGGGGCGTGTGCATGCGCCGCCCCGAGGCAACCCTAGCACGTTGTGGACGCGCCACAAAGGGGGACTATGTTTTGTGTCAGTTGTTAAATCACAAAAACAGACATGATGAGGAACTGAGGTTCTTGACTTGCTTGCTGGAGCAGAAATCTTATGATGTAGGGCAGATGGTGAAAAATGTAACAGGTTTTTAAGCTCTATGAAATTTTCCAAATTACAGAAGCTGATTGATAAGTACATTACAGGTGGAAAAGAAATAGTTTCCCCCCAAAATGCAATATAACCTGGCAAATTCAGCAGTCCTGGCGATACCTAATTTTAAAATATATTATGACTGTGATAATTACATAATCCGGCAGGATGTTTCAATTCATTGGGTAGAGGTAGAGATGGATAGTGATGGGGAGTATAGTTAAACCATGCTTTATTCAAATTAAAATACTACAAAGCTAAAAAACTTACTAGTCCCTTTATAAAAGTTCTTTACTCATTTGGTGAGAAGGAAGAAACATCTAGTTCTGGAACCTTTCCCTGTGTTCCCATTTATTTGCCACCCTAACTACATTTAAGGATAAAACATAGCAGTTCCAACATTGGAGAGGGCATGGAGTGTACACTATTACAGATTTATTTCAGAAAAGAATGCAAATAGTGTTTGGCTAAATTAAAAATAAATTACAAGATAGAAATTATGGCGGGGTACAGATGTCCGGAAAGAGGCGGCCAGGAGCCACCTCTCTTTTTCATGTAGCCGCGCCGCAGCAACCAAATTGTGCGATGCGGCTACATGAGAAAAAAGGACCTCTAAAAAGCGGCTCCTTTTTGTGCCGCCGCAAATAGCTGGCGGTGGGTCGTGGCTGCGCAGCTCCATCCGGAGGCCGCGCAGCAGTGATGTCATTGCTACACGCGCCATCTATTCGGCACTGCACAGCGAGGACACCCTCATCATATGCGAGGGGCAAGGGGAGTGTGGGCAGGGTGCCCCTCGCACGTGACAAGGGCGTCCTTCAGGGCCCATCTGTACCAGGCCTAAAATTTGTTACAGATATATGAAATAATTTCTTTTTCAAAATTTATACTGTATATAAAAAGAAGGGCCTTCCAGATCTCTTTTGTATTTTGAAGATCTATATATAACAACAGATTTGCCATCTAAGGGAATTGTCTCGGCAATCTACAAAAAACTTACAGAAACGTCTTATTACATGATGGTCAGGATTGTAAATCTGGTGAGAAAATGAATTTAATACTCAGATTTCTCAAATACAGTGCACAAGATTGTGAAATTTACCACCACCATTTAAATCTGTATCAGCATTAAAGAACACTTTTATAAGCTGTTACACAACTGGTATTTTACCTTGGTGAAACTCTTGTTATGCTTAGACTTACTGATTTCAAGTTGATATATAGATCTTGCAACTGAGTTTAAACTTTTTTTTTAAAAAAAGGGAAAGAAATGTAACAGGCTGTTGCGTTTGATGGACTGGTCAGTAAGTCATGTTTCCCCCGCTTTTTAATCTAGTGGATGGAAATTATTGTCTCACCTGTGGCAGTGACAAGTCACTTAAACTATGGAACCCCCACAAAGGGACTCTCCTTAAAACATACAGTGGCCACGGCTATGAAGTCCTGGATGCAGCAGGGTAAGAGCTGGGGAAGAGGGATCCGTTTTTTTTAAAGGGAGGGTGCGTGTCGTGAAACATATTGAGAGAATTTGAGATAATGATGAGATTAGATGGTGGTGTGTGCATCAGAATTCTTTTGCTTTGTGCACATTTCTGTAAACAAAGGGAGGTAAATTAAAATTGTTCTGTAAGTTTCTTTCATTGCAAATGTTATAACAACACCCACAATTAATTTCTCCATGAAAGCATGATGGTAAATTAAATTTAAATTAAGTTCTTATTTTGAAAGAACTTACTGTGTTTCTCTTGGAAGTTGGGAGAGTCTGAAAGCAGAGAATGGCAAAGTAACCACCATTCTGTGATAATAACAAATCCTGCTCAATCCCTACTCCCAGCCTTTGAAGCATGTTCCATGCTTTCAAGCTCTATTTTTACTACCTTAATAATTAGAAACTTGCTTCTGAAAAACTAAACTAGAAAACTGAAAAACTAAACTATGCATTGCAGTCTGGGAACTGCATGTACAAACTTAAGAATGAGATTTAAGAAATTAAAGTAAGAGATCTAGCTGTCTGGTAAATTACTCATGTTATTTTGCCCACTTGTCATTTTGGTCTATTTCTTTTTCTCTCACAGGTCATTTGATAACAGCCAGGTTTGTTCATGTGGAGCAGATAAGACAGTGGTGTTATGGGATGTTGCTACAGGGCAAGTGATTCGCAAGTTCCGTGGCCATGCAGGGGTAAGGCCTGTGTTGTCCTTGGAGTTCCTGGAAAATATCAAGAGTCATATTCCCAGAGTTTGGAATTCAATGAGTTTCTCAAAGCATCATGGGGAAGGGATTTAATTACAGTAACATGTCCTGTTCACAAAGACTTCACAATGTCTGCACTTTGTCTATTTGGCAGTTAAAATATTGTGGAGAATAAAATACTGTTGACCCACTGTACAGTACAGTGAGGGAATATAATTAATCCTTCCTGGAATCACCATGAAATGTGAGAGGCTTAGAGAGTGAAACTAAGAATATTGGAACTTAGAACTGTATTTTTTTTTTAAAAGTCCAGTTGTCTTTCTTGCAGGACAAGAGAGGAAACTATGGGAGAGTGTTAAACTAATGAATTCTCAGATTTAGCTATTAGTCAATTTCAGGCAAAAACAACAAAATCTTGTGGCATCCTCAAGATCAACAAATTAATTGCAGCAAAAGCTTGCACAGCTATATCCTACTTCATCAGATCGAATGTTACCCAGAATTTTATGAATGACCTTATAGTTTTTGGTGGAATTGTAAACACTGATTCCAGAGGGAAATTAACTAAATTCTGGATGATTCTCCATTTGATGAAGTGGGCTCTAGTCTAAGAACACTTATGTTACAATTTGTTGGCATACATCTGCATGCAATCTCTCTCTCTTTCTCTCTCTGTATACACACACACCCACACAAATCCATACCTTTCATACAACACACATGTTCACATTGGATGAAGTAGTCCACAAAAGCTCATACTACAATAAATTTTAGCCTTTTAGGTGTAAATGTAACAAATGCTGGTAATGAAGACTTTGAATATTTCACTTACACAGCATGTGGAGATTGTAATGGAGATTCCAGGGGTTCACATGATTGAGATGATTAATGTGAAGGGTAGAAATCAAGTGAAATGAGGAAAGGAAGTGTTAATTTCTACCCGTGAATCAAATCTCAAGGAGAGTAGACTGAGGGGACAGTATTGACAAACTAATTTCTGTATTTTTTTTCTTCTTGTATTGGGCAGAAGGTAAACTGTGTCCTGTTCAATGAGGAGGCAACTGTAATCCTTTCAGGTAAAAAGCTTGTTCCATATCGCCCTGTGTCCCTGTTGCACCCAAAGTATTTGGGGTTTTTTAATATAAATTTTATTGGTTTAAAAAGACAAACACTACATAGACAAATAAACAAATAAAGATTGGCTACAGTATCCAAAAGCTTTCTGAAAACAATACAAATATATATAGTATTAATAATACATAAAAAACATAAAAATCTTCCTGCTATTACAGTCGGACCTGTATTATTCTCACACTTCTTAAGAATTAGTTAAGTCTTTAAATATGTTCCCCCTGTTCTTAATTTCCTTTTCTCATGTTGAGATATCATCTTTTTTAAATTTCAATCTCATTTTGCTGAGCAGGGGTATCCACTTTTCCCAATGGGTTTTGCCAAGCAACAGAAAAATTTCTTTCATATCTGAAAAAGTAAAATAATGAATTAACCAATGTGAAAATTAAATCGTATTTCTCCTTCTTTAACTGTACCATTTATCTTAGCATTTTTACAACTATGGTTCATCAAATCTTTCACCTTATCAATGTTTATTCCATTAAATGTTATTGCTTTACCAATCTTTTAATATTTTAATTGTCTGTTTTCCCCAATTATTTTCTATATATTCAAATACCTGTTTTCATTTTCCCCAAAAATTTGTCATTTTTTCATTTCTCAGTTTTCTTGACAGTTTATCTAATTCTATTATTTCTTGCAATTTCAATACCCATTCTTCCACTTTTGGGACCAATTTACTTTTCCAGGCTTTTGCATATACCATTCTTGCTACGCATATCATATAAAATATCACACAACCATATTTCTTTTCTAAGTCATCATTGAGCATATTTAACAAAAAGATTTCTGGTTCGTTCTCTAGATCTATATTTAATACTTTGTTAATCGTTTTACGGATTGTTTTCCAAAAACAATTTGGTTTGAGCCATGCCTAGCATACTTTTTTGTTGTCACGCAGGTTCTATTGACTCCAGTGTTCGCTGCTGGGACTGTCGCTCACGCAGACCAGATCCCATCCAGATACTAGATGAGGCCAAGGATGGTGTCTCTAGTTTGAAGGTGTCAGACCATGAAATCCTTTCAGGGTGAGTGGAATGAAGTTAGAGCTAAAGGTTAAACCTGAGCCACAACAGACAGAAAGGCAAGATATAAATAAAGTTGTTGTTCATTATTATTATTATTAACCTTTATTTATAAAGCGCTGTAAATTTACACAGCACTGTACATACAATCTTTTTAATTAGACGGTTCCCTGCCCTCAGGCTTACAATCTAAAAAGACACGACACAAAAGGAGAAGGGAATGGTGGTGGGGAAGGGGATGAGGGCCAGCAGTTCTTCTCAACCTCCGAGGCTTGGACCAAGGCAGATGGACTGGAGGGAGGACTTGGCTTCTTAATGGATGGTTAATCTTCTTCCAGGCAGGCCTGGTGGAGCTAGCCTGCCTCTCTCG